>NC_081794.1:27912420-28044920 GCF_963082965.1 Carassius carassius
CGGGTCACCACTCCATCCTCAACTCTTGGATGAGAGCCGTTGAGATACAGTGCAGTGTAACCACCACATCTCATATTACTCACACACCACTCAGACATCTGGGCATTTTCTCCATTCAGATACAGACGATACCAGCCACTCCATTCAACATGGCTGTCATCATGGTCATAGTTCTGATATGAGCTTTGCCGTATGTCTCTCCAGTATTCATCAAGAATGTTATAATCATAGCATGGATCAGAGCTGGACGTTGTAGTTTCTAAGAGAATAAAGACAAAAACATAATTGTTATATATGATACTATGGTGAGAACAATATATGATATACTCTGTACTGACTGATAACACTTTAGTAAAGGAACCAGTTCTCACTATGAACTATAGTAGTTGCTTATTTGGATGCATACAGTATATTTATCATAGTGGCTGTTTATTAGTACTTATAAAGCACATATTCGGCATGACCATATTCAACATCCTTAAACTCATCCAATACCTAAATTATTGTATTGTATAGTATTTGTTTTAGAAAAACAACAACAAAACATTACAGTATGTGATCTAACAACTGTCTGAAAGAGAAGAAAGTTGGACAGTTAACTGTAGATGGATGAGACTGACTTACAATGCATGCTTTGTACAGCTTTCTCAACAATAAAGAAAGAGTTACAACAGTGTTTTATAGAGACTGTATATATATCTGTTCCTAATCAGATTTGAATGATATGGGCATAGGTTAGGTCTCAGTTATTTCTATGAATATTGTTTGCATGATATAAACTTCTGAGTAAACCTATAAAACATGTAAGGAATGTAATTTCACACTTGGACAAAGAAGGTATGCATTTCCTTAAACATTTTTTGCTCTTTTTGGTTAATGCTACATGAGATTAAAACTCTAGAACTGAACACTGATTACTGTCAGACTTCTGAAATAGCTCATCACTTGAATTAAGATTATAATAATTTAAGTTTGAACCACAGCCACCTCAAAATCAGACCTTAGCACTTCTTTTTACTTTGAGATCTTTCTGAGGTTAAATACAGATTTAAAACCATAACAAGAAATAGTTTAGTAGCTATGATACTGTTTTTTGAAATCACATATTTCATAGTAATGGCAGGAAACACTGGCATCTAACAATGCCTCAGTGAAAAAAACAGTTAATCTTAAAAAAAATAAACCATATAAAAAACCCAAATAGTTATGGAACAAGTATGTCATAAACTCCTGAAACATTGGTGTCTCATATTTCAGAGAAGTCACTGCAATTCATGAAAGAAATCAATTAAATCTATATGTGGGTGTGTGAAAAAAATAATAAAATAAAATCAGACGTATCACCCTTTGTAATCGTTAACATTTTCATAATTAACTTTAATTTATTTATACATTTTTATCTCAGTAACTGTAACTGATTATAACTTTTTTTTTATTATTAAATTACGTAATTAAGTTACATGTCATTAGTTACTAACCAACACAGGTAAAGACAAGGAATCATTTCAACTCTCTTTTGAAACCACCTTCAGGACCCGCTGTTCCTGCTCTGTCCAGCAGGGGAAATCTGGTGTCACTGTTCTGCTGTCAATCATAGATCATCCCACCTGTTACTCCACCCACTTCACCTGTTCATCATTACCAGTTCATTATCTACCTTACATGCATATAACCAGTTTTCTTCAGTCTCTCTTGGCCAGATCCTTCTAGCCTTCTTAGGTTGTATGTTCCCGACATTAACATCAATGCATTTCTGTTATAGTTCTCAGTTCCACTTGAGATCTGCCTGATTTTTAACAGCATCTGTATTGACATTTAAGCCTGTTCAGCCTGTTTCGGCCTCTATTTTGAACCATTTTGAGATCTAATGTAAATTAAAAGAAATAAGATCACAGCTGTGAGAATTATTGAATTTTATTTTTATTTATTTATTACGGAAAAAGGCAGTTTGACGTTATTAAGTGGTTTATTTTTATACATTGACTGACTGACACTTACTGCTGTTATTGATGAGTCTTACATCAGGTCATTCTAATTGTTCCTCATTTATGTGGAAACTAATTAAATACTATACTTTATGCTCTGCACAGACCCAACACCGTGTAAACACTGGGAATTCTGAATAAATTGAGAATTACAGAATTTCAACCCAGTTTCTTTTGGAGTCTGCTGTCAATATAAGAATTATTTCTACACATCCTTCATTTCGACATTTGTAATGGAAAGCAAAGGATGGAAAGAGGAAGAAGTAAAGAAGTGAAAGAATGATCGTACTGTACCTGATGTTTGTCCACTGGTTATTTCACCTGTTGAATAAACAAAATAAACATTAAGATTTGATAATGGCAAAGGATTTTGTCATTTTAAATACAGATTGTAAATCACTCACCATTAATCAGCAGAAGAAGTGACACACACAGTAAGATCAGAAACCTCATTGTGATAAACGGCAACTCCTGCACCTGCACACACATATACAAATATACACTGTTTCCTATATTCACTATTTTAGTTTTTTTTCATGTTTTGTTCAAATCTGATGTATGTATGAAAGTATATATAAACCACTACAGATAAGCATATTAAATAAACCTTATATAGAATAAATAATTTATATCCATAAAAAGGCAATGATATAAACAGTATTTTGAGCTCAACAATGCAAAATGAAGAGAAATGAACTTTACCTGAAGTCAAATGCTGCTGCAGAGCAAACTCAGGGAGATTCTCTCTTCAGCAGCTGAACACAGTGATGATGAACTTTAGGTTTCAAACTCGTATTAATACCTTGGTTAATAGCTGTGGCTGTGGGTGTACCATTACTGGAACCAGAAAAAAAAAACATTCCAAGGATTCCAAACCAGTTTTTAATTTTTGAATATGTCTGTACTTTCTGTTTCTTTGTATGCACCTTTCATTCAGAAAGACATTCTTTTTACTCCATGCACAAATAGATGTGAATGTAAGCTGGAATGATGGTGAGTCAGTTTTCAAAAATACCTCCCTAAAAACTCCTGGGTAAGCCAAAGGTGACTTTAAATACATATGCTTATTAACTGAACAACATAACAATTTAAAACTTTCATAAAGTTTAAAAACTTTCACCCTTTTCACTCCATCATAAGAATACATCAATTGCATCTATTTTAGATGCAAACAATGGTCAGTAATATGGAGTTTATAATATGTCAAACCAACAAGATCATAACAGCAATGCAGAAATCTGAATCAATTGATATTTATTGCTCCTAAAAGGTCAAACCTTCACCCTTAAATAAATTGTTATGCCCTTTGAAGCAGCGGGGACAGTACAATACTCAGCGAGTTAACACTAAATGAATTGGTTTCTAATAATTTGCAACAATAAAGGGAAACAACAGAGAAACATCAGCAAATAATATTCATTAAACTTGATTTACAGCGATTGTATAGAATAAGGCTAATGTTTCATTGTTTGATAATTTAAACTAAAGTAAATAAATAATTTTAGCCTGAACACTTTGTATTTACCAGATGATTAGAGATTAGCAGGATCTCATTATTTATCAAAAACCCATGTGGTGCATATTTATGTGTCCTAGAAGAAAAGTCTCATATGGAACTGTACAGAATGATATAAATGTAAGAGGAGCCATTATAAGACATTTGTTGTAAATAGAGAAAGAAACTCTAAAATGTGCACGTTGCTCTATCTTTGATCTGGATGTGTCATTGTTGATGCAGCTTTCTAATTATTTTGTATTTACTAATACTGATCTTTTTTCAATGTGCTTTTCACATATGCAGAAAATACAACAACAACACATCCATTCTCTAAACTACAGCATAGTGTGACTTCATCACATGAGAAGTACTGTGTGTGTTTTGTTTTTTGTTTAGTCAAACTCGATAGTCAGGTTTTTTTATAAATTGCACAACAACATTCAAAATGATCAGATCAAATTTTATCAAAAGATTCTGCAGAATGGCACAAAAGCTGTTGTGTCTTCGGCAAATAGAAAAAAATATATATAATAAGGCCAAATCATCTTTCTTGCACTCGTCAGTAGTTTAACCCATTAAGTACCACTTGTAACAATCACTATATTTAGTGAAAAACTGGTTTACATTCTTAAATTGATCATATAGCAACAAATTTGGAAGGAACATATTCACAATCTACATTTAAATCTTTCAGCAACCCAGCAACACACAACATGTTCACTTTCTAATGACATCAACTGATGTTTTAGCCTCTGTCTCACTGGAAAAGTCAATGCAGCATCACTGCAGGTCTCTGAACATGCATTTTCAGGAACTTTACTTTGAATAAGGTGAGAAGTAGGAATACTTTATCATATCGGTATCAGATGACTTTTTCATGTCATCTGTATCAGAAGACATGATCTTATGCAAACATTTGTGTCACTCTGTTCTACTCAGCTCGTTCATTTCAGTTTCGCTTTATCTTCTTGAACTAAGAACAATACAAGATAAATTTTGTTTATTTGAGCACTGTCTGAACCTCGCCTCGTCTTACAAAAGAACAATTCAACCAGTGCTGCAACATTCTTCAAAACCTTTAGAAATTAAATTTGAAACACACTTCTCAAACTTTATTATATGGTACCAACATCATTGAAAAGAAATGACTAAAGATATTAAAAAGATATACTACCAATAATGGATGTATGTATTTAATAGATTACACTAGCTTACACTTGGTCCACATGTGTCTCCCCTGCTTTCTTTATCTTTCAGAATTGTCTGTCAGACTTTAAAACTCTTCAGATATCCCCAACAGCAAAAGTCACTCATGTCCAGATAGTTTTATTCATTTTGATGACATTTATGAACATATATGAGGGAGTTTTGCATGTAGAGTATTGATGCCGCTCAGGTCAAGGGCGGTGTGGGAGCAGCATTACTATAAAGCAAAGATCATATAGATTTAGAATAACTAATGGAGTGATAAATTGCTACTATGATAATTCAATAATCCAATAATTCCAAATGAATGCCCAAAAGATCAAATTAAATCTTTGTTGTCGCCCTGATTGAACTGCCGCTGTCCTGACATTTTTCATTTTAATTTTTTTTTTATATACAGCACAATAAAACAACAATGATTGACAATTGTGCTGAACTATATAGTTTAAAAACATAGAAATACATAAAACGGTAAGACAAGACAAACAAAGATATAATAAACTACTGTTTGTTCATACACTAAAAGCCATCTCAAAAAGACATTTTATCCTATCTGTCAGATTTACCTACCAGGGTTTACTGTGCATTCGCATACAATTTTGCATCCTTTTTCTCATACTGAACAACAATATTTAATGTATCTGCATTACTGTAAGGGTAGGTTTAGGGTTGGGGTAAGTATAGACTTTAATAGAACTCAATCTAATAGATAGAAAAAAATATTTATTGTTGGTTTCCTGTAGCTGTAACTCTTATAGGTACAACTGTGAATATATCACATGATTAATCATGTGATACAGTAATTACTGTATTTGCATTACTGTGAGGGTAGGTTTAGGATTGTGGTAGGTGTAGATGTTAACAAACCATAATTTTACAGTTTGCATTTTTAGCTACAGAGAAGAGGTGTAACAACTTGTTTTAAGAAAAACTTTGATAACATTCACTTTGTGCTACCCAGCCTCCCTGTCCTGTCCTGTCTGTCCCGATTGTCGACCCACAGCCTGGGATTTCCCAACATCTCTGCTGTTTCTCTGACATCTCACAGCAAGCGGTTGAGAACATTATTACCAAGATGAAACCATCCACTTGTGCCCTGGACCCCTTTCCCACATCCTTGGTAAAATTTAACCTCTGTGTTATAAGTCCCCTGATCACCAAGGTCATCAATAACTTCCTCCAGGCTGGTCATGTTCCATCTCCACTGAAAACTGCTGTCATCAGACAACTTCTCAAAAAACCCACCTTAGATCCAGAAGTCCTTGACAACTACAGGCCTATCTCCAACCTTCCATTCCTTTCCAAAGTGTTGGGAAAAGTAGTAGTTGTGCAGCTTCTGGTCCATTTAAAACAAAAGAAATTGTTTGAGAAATTCCAGTCTGGTTTTCGCTCTACCCCAGGGTACCAAATTACCTACTGATGACAGCAGACGCTGGCACCCCATCTCTCCTTATCCTACTGGATTTGAGCTCAGCATTTGACACTGTGAACCACAACATTCTCCTTCATCATCTGCACTTGACCATTGGTCTCTCTGATTCTGTGTACAACTGTTTCTCATCTTACCTCACTAGGAAAACTGGGCATCTTGCCTTTGGAGAGGCTAAATCCTTGGCACACAATGTCACCTGTGGTGTCCCTCAAGGCTCAGTGCTCGACCTCTTCCTGTTTATCTTTTACATGCTCCCCCTCGGTCATGTTATCAGCCGGCATTATAAATTAAATGTATTATTATTATTTGTGAAATGGGTATGAACCCTAGCTCTAATACAACAATTTATGGTTGCCATAATTTTGCCAAGACATGTTCCTGGATCAACATCTTTTTATGTTGCTGGCTCAACAATATTGTCCAAAAATATAGATTTAACCCGATCCCAACCCTAAACTAACCCTTCCCATGCTTTATTCCTAAAATCAGTGGGAAAATGATTAACAAGAGCATAGAAGCACCTAACCCTGATTGTAAGTTTGGATGGAACAAATCTTTCAGCATGCCAATATCACACAACAAGGTCACTGTCCATTAACATCACATACTGACTGTCCACTGACTGTTGATTAAATGTAGCCAAAGAAGTTAATTTCCATAATTATAAAATACATCAAGATGTATAAACTTGCAAAAGTCTGTATGTTAATAAAGGACTGTTAGGACATTATCTAATTCAAACATTTGTGTCACTCTGTCCTACCTGGCTCTTAAGTTTCAGTTTCTCTTCACCTTCTTGAACTGAGAACTAGAATAATACAAGAACAATTTGTCAATTTGAGCACTGTCTAAACCTCGCCTCGTCTTACAAAGAACAATTCAACCAGTGCTGCAACATTCTTCAAAACCTTTAGAAATTAAATTTGAAACACACTTCTCACACTGAAGTAACACTGAAGTGCCAACATCATGGAAAACAATCAAAACAATTGCAAATATAATATTAAAAAAGACACCAATCAATGATCTTTTATTCATACTATCACTGAAAGTGTTTGATTTCAAATACAGAATGAGAAGCCACCTTGCTTCAATTTACATCACACTTATTTCTCCTTTGTGTAACACTTTGCTATTAATATACTAGAAATATATATATATATATATATATATATATATATATATATATATATATATATATATATATATATATATATAATTGTTAGAAAGTCTGCTATAGAAGTACCTTCCAGAGTTGTAACATATGCATTGCATATGTGTATGCATTTCTTAAAAGTTACAAAACTGAAAGAAAGAATACAACAAGAATGGCATTTTAATGTTTTCTTCACATGATTTGAATAAACATGAATCTGATTGTCTTTCTTACTGTAACCAAGCATCAACCTCCTGCTCTCTCTGGTGAAGCCAACAAAGAAGTGACTTAAACTATAATTCGTCAACTGGCCGCTAGAGGCTGGCGGCAAAAGTGAGTCAATCCCATAGACATCCAATGTTAAAATGCACAACTTTACAGCAGAAAAAAACGTTTATAGCCTGGTTCAAAAAATCATTTTGGTAACCATATAGCTTATTTTGCCCTTCATGACAACTGTGAGGGGGGTAAATATTTGTATTACTCTTCCATTTCAATTATATTTAGCCTTAAAGTTCTGCATAATTAAGGGGGTGGCCACTTGAGTGACAGATGGATGTGACTTCAGCTACCAGCTCCAGCCTTTTTTCCCATTTTCGATTATCTGGGAGTGGTGTGCGGTGAAGCTCTGCCAATATGGCGAAGCCTTCTCCACCCACTTTGCGCTTCAAAAACACTCTTCAGGAATCCACGGGTGATGTCATGGACACTACGTCCATGTTTTTATACAGTCTATGACTGGAACACATCTGCTTTAGTAAAATAAGATAAATGTAGTAAATAATTCATGTAAATTGTTTGTTTTTATGCTTGTAGGAAAATAGACAAAGTCCATATGAAATAAGGAAATAAAACCCCAAAACCAGTGTGGCATCAGTGTCACATTCATTAAAATGCCACTAAAAGTGTGTGTGTGTGTGTGTGTGTGTGTGTGTGTGTGTGTGTGTGTGTGTGTGTGTGTGTGTGTGTGTGTGTTTTAATAAAAGAGGCTCAAGACACTCATAAGAGGAACGAGTAACAGCATCAGAGAAGCACACAGAGAAGAAGCCTCAGACACCTTCACTTGATCTGGAAGCCACTTATCTGTGAACAGAGAATATAATGCAATGAAGTTGACTGTAATGTTTTGACAGTGGAAATCTTCAGACACCATTATTTACAAATGATTAAAATAAATTAAATGTTCACCTGTAATCTCTTCAGACATCGTCAGAGGACCCATGGATATGGAAGCACTGTCATGGAAGTCCAGAGACCGGCCCTCTCTCCGCTGTTGCCCAGAGTAACAGCCCTAAAAGAGAAAAAGGCTAAATATATCTGTGTAAAAATCATTGAAAAAAATGAATGATAAAGGAGTGCACAAAATCTCCAGCAGAGGACAGCAAACCTAACCACTAGGGACACATTAAGGGCTTATATTATGTGTTTGATCTAAGATCAAAGAATTTATAAATGGCAGATTCGTAAACCTTCACATATTCAAAACTCACTGAGGAGCAGCGATTGCTCGACATAAGGCACAGGTGAACAGCACAGTGCAGGTAAAGCTTAGTGGAGTTTGCAGTGAAGATGAACATCCTGAAGGAGAAACGGCTGGATGTCGAGACGCCGTTCTGCAGCAGCTCCACTGTGTCATCATTTGGATTGGGACACCTGAGAATATCAGACAAAACGAAAATGAAAATCAACAAATCAAAATTTGATTTCAATAGACATTTAACCCGAAAGTGATTTCAAGTAATGAAATGAACTGTGAAAAATGAATCTGTGCTGTAAGGATTAGTAACAGCTTTACTCTCTAACGATGAGATCCCAGCGGAGACTGTAATCAGGATCATTCACAGGTGTAGCCCAACACGTGTCCATCACCAGAGCAAACTGACGGCTGTCAACCCCCTCGACACAAACTTCCACATTCATCTTCTGGTCCAGCTCTGCATCCACTCTACCAGTGAAGGGCCGAGTAAACTCATCATCCTCATATGGAATCATCCGCACCTGATATCTGCCTTCACCAGCCGGGAGGGTCTGTGCACAACACTGTTGAAATAATGAACATATCCATTTTACAATTACTTAGTTTTAAAAGTAAAATATATATTTTTGATTTAGAGAATATTCCCATAATTACTTTTTAAGACATTTAATTTTCTGCTTAAGAGATTAGTTCATTGAAAAACCTGTTCTTCATTATTCATAGAAAAGGTTGTCCTAGCTGTTTCTGGTGGTGTGTTCATGAGTGCTCATTGCAGAAGTAGTGATGTCTGAATTGTAAGCCATTTGTTTGTTTGAGTCTCATCTTATTGAATAATTATTTGGGTCATATATGCCATTTTTATAATACACTTGTGGAATTTTATTTTATTTTATTTATTTTTTTTGGAGCTTGGGAATCCTCAAGAGAATTAATAGAAAACAACCAGTAAAACTCCACAGAACAAATAAAGGCATGAGAATTTTAACAATATGATGGTGATGAAATGTTTTTTCCATTTCGTGAACTAATCAGAAATCATATATGACTCGCACCTCTCCAGTGGGTTGATTTACACATTCATGGAAAGTGATTGTGTTTGTGGATAAACACAGCTGAAAGAAAGCTTGAGGATTTTCTCTCTGCTGATGAGACCTTCTGACCTCGGTGCCCCCAGAATAAAGTTATCATAGATAAAGTGGGTGCCGTTGGCCTGTGAACAAAATGTATACATATTTTTGCAATTTAGCTAAAATTGAATAAGAAATGTCAAGTGAAAAACTAATGGGTTAAATATTTATGGTGGAGAATGCGGGCACAAGTCCCAGTCTTTTTTGTTGATAGTGTACCCTCCCATCTGTATCAAAACGATGGGCCCAAACAATCCTCCCTAGAGACTTCTCAAAGTCTCAAAGAGATTCCCCATGTGGGCAAATCAACATCTGCTGGTTCTATCAGGTAAAACACATGTTTGGATGTTGTATTTCAATAGATTTAATAGTTAGTCCTACCACAAGATTTGTGCCACAGATGTGTTCATCGTTATCAAAATGGAATTCCACTCTGCCATTCCGGACCGTTCCTCTGCAGCTGGGATCATTGAGGTGCAAGACATCAGCAGGAAAACCAGCCTCAAAGAGCTGACAGTGAGACACAGACATGGAGCCAGAACCGCTTTCACAGCTTTCTGAGAAATCTGAGAGAGAGAAAAAAGCCAATATAATTAATAACTGAAAAACAGTGTATTTTTTCAAATTTGGTTGTGGAATGATACCAACTGAAAGAGTCATGATGCTGTCGTTGTCTGTGATTTTTACATAAACAGCCATAAAAACCATTATTCATCCCGCACCTTTCATCCTCAGAGCAGCTGAGCTCAGAACAGCGATTTCTATTAACTAGGAGGAGAAGTTGTTTTGTAAAACAGTGTCTGCTAATACCAAAATCTAAACTTAATTCAATTCTATTCAATTCAAATTCATTTGTATAGCGCTTTTTACGATACAAATCATTGCAAAGCAACTTTACAGAAAATTACATTTCTACAATATTTAGTAGTAGCTTAGTAGTGGTGACTGTCAGTTTATGTGCATATGATTTAACAAACCACTAAATAAATGCATTTCCTATATTTCTCTTCTGTTCTTCCAGACACAAATCTACAGCACTGCTTAGCTACCCACAGTCATAATTATACAATTCTCAGCTTTATATGTTACCCTACAAAAATAAAGAAAATGTCCATGTTTTTTTCATATACAGTATAATCATTTCCTTCTTGAGGACTCCTGAGAAGTCTTCCATGCACCTGACCATTAGAAATTATTATTATTATTCTTTTTTTAACGGTACCTTTGCTACATTTATATAAAAGCATTCTAAGCTCCTTGGATATGAAATGATTAGCAAAAACAGTATTTTATATGTCCCGCTTGCTGTCAAACCCAACTCAATCTTGCAGACTCTACTAATGAGCTGATGAGTTGAATCAGTTGTGTTAAATGTTGTGTTAAATGAGGGAGACGTATCTGTTGGGTGTTTTAACAATTTTGGCCACCACTGTATGTTAAAGGGTTTTATTAAACACACACGCAGTGCTGCCTTGTTTTCAAATTAGTAACATAATCTTCAACACATCATTTGAATTAGCAAAAATTGAGTACACACAGTTATCTGCGAAGGAACTAGTTCTGCTAAAATTAAAATAATTAAAATATTATTTAATATGTTCTATTTCCCACATGTGTCAATGCATAAAATTGATCTGATTTATTCATATAAACCAATAATTCTGCAGACTGTACATTATATTACCAGTCATTGTGGTTTCGGCTACAGTTTCCGCGGTTGTGTTTTTCTCTGTCATAATGTACGTATTGTTTATGTTCCATGCATCTGAAAAAAAAAATGTTTCATAAAAAACAATGATCTCTTACATAAACAAAAGAGACATGTAAATATATTTACCTGCACAGTATGCCAAACTGCACGTAGTTGGACTCACAAACTCATAGACATAATAATCTCCTGGACAGGCTTTGACTTTAATGGGATTGGATTGGAAATGGCAGCAGTCATTGTTCCAGTGACCGCAGACATCTCGAGTGACCACTCCATCCTCAACTGTTGGATGTCCTCCATTCAGCCAGAGTGGAGCATTAGTGCCACAACTATACTCCTCAACACATGTGTCTGGCATCTGAACGCTCTGACCATGAATGAAGAGACGGTACCAGCCGTTCCAGCTGACCCAAAAGTCACACATTATTAGAGAGGAATGTTGATTGTTGGTGGCTCTCCATGGATTGTCCAGGACAGTATAGTTGTAGCAGGGGTCAACAGGAGCTGTTGTGGTGGACACATTAGAAAAATCACTCACTGAATGAATGTAACATTAATAATTAGTGAGTATTCTCTAGAACACTATAACTTAGGCTACCTATTACATTTGTGCTTTAAGTTATTCAAAGCTGAAAAGAGTTTGAACATCTCATTCACTGAACATCATTTACTCATTTCTTAAGTTCATTTACCTATGTATTTACTGCACGTGCATTGGGTGGGGGGGGCTCACATACACAAAGATATTCATGAGGGTTTAAAAGGGAACAAGATAATACTTTACCAGTGGTTGTAATTGGTGGAGCAATGGATTCTGTGCATAGAATTGTCTCTGTTGCTGTTGACACTGGTGTTATGGCCTGCCTTGAGGCTTCTGGTATTACGAACGTTTTTTTTTTTTATATCAACCAGTTATTATTAAGCAAAGCCCAGAAAAGACTAAATGACTTAATAACATATGAGCAAATACTCACCTACACAGTGATCTCCACAAATCATTGGTTTGACAAATTCATAAACATAGTAATTTCCAGGACAGGCTTTGACTCTTATAGGGTGGGATGTGTAAGCACAGCAGCCACTCCATGTGGAAGCACAGACCTGACGAGTGACCACTCCATCTTCCAGCTGTGGATGAGGGCCGTTGAGCCACAGTGGCTCATAAGTGCCACACATGTACTGATTAACACATGATTCTGGCATCTGAGCATTTTCACCATTGTAGAACAATCTGTACCAGCCATTCCACTCCACATTATAATCACACATGCCATAGGAGTAATAGTTGTCAGTGGCTCTCCAAGGCTCGGCCAGACTGGTGTAACTGTAGCAGGGATCAACGCTTGACAAATAATTTAACCTACTGTGCAGACACAATGATATTTACATTGTACTTCTATTTAACAATACATGCGGTCGCCGTGATTTTGCCAAGTAAGACATGTTCCTGAATCAACATCTTTTGATGATCCTAGATCAACATTATTGTCCAAAAAATTAGACTTAACACAGTCTCTACCCCTAAACTTAACCCTACCCATAATTTATTCCTAAAATCAGTGGGAAATGATAGCTGATTAACAAGGGTGAAGAAGCACCTAACACTGATTTTAAGCCTCCATCCATCCATCCTTATTGGTTGATTGGAATGTTGTTCCAGGATCGACAAGGATATTGATCCAGGAACATGTTGTACTTGTTGAAATCACGCTCACCACATGCAATCAGTTACATCTATAATTAATTTCTGCAAGTCCAGTACATATGATTTCTGGAAGAACACTGTTGACTCGTCCCTACTCCTTTACGCACCCGTAAACATAACCATACTGTACCGTAAAACCTGTCCCAACCCCAGGTTTGGGATAAATGGGGATGCAGAATATGCTGGGCATATGGGGCCAAGACTCTAGGGGGCCCCAAATCACCACTTTGGTTGATAATTTTTTATTAATAATTAAAAAATATTTTTTATATATACAATATACAAGAAGACGTCAATTAATAATATTGTAGTAAAATACAAGTAAAATCATAGAAAGTGAGAAGTGAACGTGACTTCAAAATAAAGAGCATGACATTAACCGCACAAAAAAAACCCACAAAGAAAGAAACATGGAAAGAAACACCTGTCAGGGGCACAAAAGTGAAAACATAAAAAAAAGAGATGAAGGACCCTATTTTAACAATCTAAACGCAAAGTGTAAAGCGCACGACGTAGGTGCACTCAGGGCGTGTTCAAATCCACTTTTGCTATTTTAACGACGGAAAAATGGTCCGTGCGCCAGGGCGCATTTTTGGAATGGGTTGTCCCTATTCTCTTCATAAGTAATGGGCGTAACATTCAATAAACCAATCAGAGTGTCATCTCCCCTTCCTTTTAAGAGCGAGATGCGCTCGCGCCATGGCGGATAGCTATTTACACGGCGGAATTTGTTGGCGGAAAAGCTGAACGCTTCTTCGCTTGAGAAACCGATCTTATCATCTACAGGCAGGGGCGTCGGACTGGGGGTAAAACCAGTACTGATTACCAGGGCCCCAAAGGAAGAGAGGGCCCTTGAAAAGTCTGGAATATATATTTTCAAGGGTGGGGGCCCATTAGGGCTGCCTATGCATAGGGCTCGGGATCTTGTGCAGCGCCACTGTCTACAGGACAGGCAGGAATCAACCAAAGCTCAGCATGATGAGTCAGTTAATATATATGTGTGTGTATTTGCAGGATTGTTCAATTAATTAGCCAATTTCATTCATCATTATAAATAGTAGCCTAATAGGCTGAATTGCAAATAGGTAGCCTCATTCTAATACACACAATGTCTATACATCATTAAATTTTTATATTTATGTAGCCTACACAATAATATTCTTTTACAACGTAATCCTTTGGTTTTTAATATTTGGCATGTTTGTGTGACGCGCATCCCTGTGTGTAATAAGCAAGTTAAAGTTGAGTTGGTCTATGGCGCAGTCTATTTTCAGCTCCTTAAAATAGCAATGCACCAGCAATGCGCCTGAACACACCTCTTTTTTTAGACCAGCACACACATGGGCACACAAATGAGCGCAAATGCATTTGCTAATTAAACAGCGTGCAGCTGGATGGGAAAATGCGAACGGCGCCGGACTTAAACTAGCAAACACACTTGCGCTGTGCCTTGCGTTGCATTGTGCTGGGTGTATGATAGGACCCGAAGACGTTAAAAGAATGAAAGCTTCCCTTACGAACTGAGTACTTACAAATCAGAATAAACAAAATATTGGGAATGATTGTAGTGACAGACTGAACAAGCTAACTGTTATGGCCTAATTGCAGACACTTGCAGCCAAAAGTAGAGCAGATGAGCAATAAACAAGCAACAATCTGCAGAGATGAAACAGTACGAAAGGACAAAATTCAAGTAAGCGGCAGCACCAAAGATGACGACCTCAGAGAGACAGGACTACAGGTTAGCCAAAGTAAATACCATTGAACACGGAGTCCGAAATTTTTGCATGTTTTGCTTTTTTTTTTTTAAGTGCAAAAATGTTAAGGCCAAAATATTTTACAGTGATGGCGCTAATAATCAAGCAACTGTCAGTGAGAGTGAAGTAGGATAGTCCGCCAGCATGCCCAGTGTCAGTGATGAAAGCGTGGACCAACTGAGTAAAACAGACCAATCAAACTGACATTGCCTAGATAAAGTCACTGATTAATTTCGTATGATGCTGACCGAGAATGGTCCTCCAAATTGTCCAGTCAGGATTCAGACTTCTGATTCCCTTTTTTGAATCAGACTAATTTTCTAAAACGTCTAAAGATGGCAAAATTTCTTCAGAGGCACATGCCCTGTCTAATGAAATTCAGACTATTGAATTTATGTATTGTTATTTGAAATGACATTGTTGACCGAAATCACACGTGCCAATAAAACCATACAATCTGCTGACATTTCGCTGGATACAGCAGTTTTGTTAATTGACAACCTGAGAAAGTAATTTTCCCAGTACAGAGAGGATGGGTTTGAAAAGGCTGTGACAGATGCTCGTCTTTTAGCGAATTATTGTAATGCCTCTACAGAGTTTGCACAGAAGTGCAACAGAAAGTGCAAAACATTTTAGGATGAAGTGAGCGCTGGTAAACCAGGGCACCAGGACGCACAACTTCATTTCAAACAAACTGTGTTTTATGTAATCATTGATAACATAAGCAGTTGGGGCAGATTTCAAAGAAATTTCATTTCATTTTTGCAAATGAGTAAAATGTCAAAGGAGGATTACGAAGAATCCTCAAGGTTCCATGCAGCAATGTAAGGCACCTTGAGTATGTGTCGAAAGACCTTATTTAAGAAGTCTGTCATATATGCAGCTTTTTGTGCATGCAAAACCACAATTAAAAAACGTACTCATTCTTCAGAGAAACCTTGAATCATTATTCCCGAATTTAGTGATTGCATTAAGAGTGTTCCTTACCATTCCTGTCACAGTGGCCTCTGCAGAGAGATCATTCAGTAAACTGTAAATTAAAATTATCTGCGATCTACAATGGACCAAGATCGATGAGTGCATCTGGCAGTCATATCAATACAGCACGCAGTTGCACGATCTATACCCTTTGATGAAATGTTAGAAAACTGGGCAAAACAAGACGTTCAAATTTAATTGTGTGTTACCTTTATGTCTGAAAAGTTTAGGACAAGAAACTCTTAATTTTTGCTGGCTACTGTGAAACTGTTTTGCTGACAATGAAAGCATGACAATTTATCAATGTGTAACCAGAATGAGTATGCTATGCCTTTAAGTGGGCAGGTGAGGTGATTGGGTCGGCCGCATTTAAAGTCTCGCGGGTGTCAATGAAAGAGCGTTGTTCTCATTCTCCGCTTAATGCACGAGTGTGTGTGGTCTCTCCTTTTACTGGCGCGTTGGAAGAACTGCTTGCGTGTTAATGCTGTACTTGAATTCAATGTGAGTAAACAAGTTTTTTTATGAGTTGATCTTAATAGGAGATATGTTAGTAGCTATAATGTGCCCGCAAATGTGTCTTAGGATTATTCCTGCGCTGAAGACCTGTTGTTCGGAGAATGCAGTGTGAGTGCCACTCTGTGTCTGGGCTTGGCTACCTGTGAATGTATTTTAGGATCATTCCTGTGCTGATGATTTGTTGATCTGAGAACACTCGACGTGAGTGCATGGTTAAGTTTATTAATGATTTATGTAAAGGGTGGTGCTACTGCTAAAGACCTAGAAGGTGTATTTTTAGGATCATTGGTGTCTATACTCGGCTGAGTTACGAATGCCAGCATTGACGGACGTTTGTAAGGAATAGACTGCGTTACAACTCACTTTTGCCTCTCATTGAGACTCTTACGTCTCAGCCAACCAAGTGCACTATAGTGTATTGAGTACGTGAGTATTTTACACGTTTGTTTTAAGGTAGAATATGTTGATTCTTATGGATAATAAAATGTGAATTGGTTTTAATTACAGGTTTCAAAACCTTCTTTGGGCGGTGGTCATCGTTTCTTTTCCCACTGAAATTGTTTTGATTTGATTTTATTTTGTTTCATTTCGTTAATTGGATGATCATGTCATCGTTGTAGCGTTTTTATGGTATTAATTTTTTGAAATATTTGTCTTATTTACTGGTGTACCACTGTATGGGAGGTCTTATTGGTTTGTGTGTTTGATATATGGTTTGATTGGTTTTGGTTTTTATTGGGTTTTGATTGGTTTCCTCCCATGTGGTGTGTTTTCCAGTTTATGATTTTAGTTTGATTTGTTTATTTTGAGTGCCATATCTCTCGTTGTCTTCTATTATATAATTTGATTTGCATTACCATTTTTCAGCTTAATTCAAAGGTTAGGTTCATCATTTGTTTTCTTAAATTTATCAATTTTCTTAATTTAATTCTGATTGTTTGGTGCATTGTTTTCATTCATTTTGCTTTTTGTTTAAGGTTTTCTTAAATTGAGTGGGGTTGTTGTGTTATCTGTTTTTGGTTCTTTTGAGGTTTTGGTTTGTTTTATTCTCGTAAGTTTGTGAAATATTTTCTGAACAACAGTGCCACCAATCAGGTTATTTCAACCACCATATCTGTGAAGGATTGTATCTGTCATTTTAATAAAGTATCAACTTTTTGCACTCTGACTTCTGGTACATTTATTTGAACTGCCTGTGTTAAAGTCATCAATGTTAGGGTCCCCCATCCCAGATAGTGGGGGTGGTGTAGTAAATTTGGTCGACATTTCTTACCAGCTATCTGGCTAAGGCCACACTTGGCGTAGTCGGCAGGGTCATATATTAAAGAAGGCTGAGTGCAAATGGTTGTGGTGTTTTAAAGTGTATTTTGTGGGGTGGGGAAAGAAACGGTGGTTGCAAAAGACCGAAAATTTTATTGTTACGAGCAGTGATCCTCATCCATCGTCAGTTGTTTTCTGGGTTGCTTTTGTGTGTATGTTACAGATCATTATGGAGGAACAACTTAAAGTCTTGACTGAATTGGTACAACAATTGCAGACAGATAACCAGCAACTTCGACAAGAACTCGTAAGGAGGCCCGTGGGGGTTGTTGATGAGGCTCAACCTGCTAGTCCTAGACGTGATGTTGGTGCCCGTCCATCTGCTAACATTCCGGTATCTGAACGTTATGTTTATGTTCCACGTGAAAGAAAGTGTCCCAGGTTTTCTGGGAGGAGGTCTATTGATCTATTGACGGTGGAAGATTAGGTTGAAGAAGTACGTCGGTCTTTGATAGTTCGTCCAGTCCCTGTGGCCGAGAAAGCTTTGTTCGTCTATGATCTTTTAGATGGAGAAGCTAAGGCTGAAGTAAAGTTTTACCCTTCTAGTGATAGGGATGATCCTGAAAAAATCTTTACAATCTTGCTTGATATGTATGGTTGTTCTCAGTCTTTGGTTGGTTTGCAGAAGCAGTTTTTTCAACGCCGCCAGCAGGAGGTAGAGTCGCTCCGTGAATACTCGCATGCCCTCATGGCTCTAATGAAGGCAATGAAACGTAAGAACTTGACAGGTATTTGTAACCCAGACCACACATTACGTGATCAGTTTATTGAACATATGGTTGAGGTTTTGGTTCGTTTTATTCTCGTAAGTTTGTGAAATATTTTCTGAACAACAGTGCCACCAATCAGGTTATTTCAACCATCCTATCTGTGAAGGAATGTATCTGTCATTTTAATAAAATATCAACTTTTTGCACTCTGACTTCTGGTTCATTTATTTGATTCTGTATTATCACCATTCACTTAAAAAAAAATCTGTAAAAAAAATAGGGCACAGTGTACTGTATTGATCTGAAGGTTAAAGAATGGCACACCATTGATTCTAACGGATTAAACCATATTAATTTCATTAAACAATCCATTAAAATAAGTTAACTAATTAACCTTGATCATTTACTCTTGATTGACTTTTAAACAAATTTTGGCAACATTTTACAGAGGGAAAAAAAAAACATTAAAAATGCACCTGCACAATATGACTGCCCGGGGGCTGATATGTTGGGTTTGACAAATTCATAGATGTAATAATCTCCTGGACAAGCTTTGACTTGGATAGACGTGGATGTGTGTTCGCCACACTGAGAGGAAGGCGCCCAAAAACTCCCACCACCACAACGAATTACTTCCCAAGACTTCACGGGTCACCACTCCATCCTCAACTCTTGGATGAGAGCCGTTGAGATACAGTCCAGTGTAACCACCACATCTCATATTACTCACACACCACTCAGACATCTGGGCACTTTCTCCATTCAGATACAGACGATACCAGCCACTCCGTTCAACAAGGGTGTCATCATTTTCAATATAT
The DNA here is from genome assembly GCF_963082965.1 of Carassius carassius. NCBI lineage: Eukaryota > Metazoa > Chordata > Actinopteri > Cypriniformes > Cyprinidae > Carassius > Carassius carassius. Next base: position 27,931,820 of record NC_081794.1, read on the forward strand.
TCATGTGGGCTTTTTTGCATGTCTCTCCAATATTCATCAAGAGTGGTGTAATCATAGCATGGATCAGAGCTGGAAGTTGTAGATTCTGTCAGAACAAAAAAAAAAACAGTCCTGTGATGATACATAGCCACTGATTAATGTCAAAAATTGGTACATTATAGATACAGTTGCATCTTTATAACAAAGAAAAAATATTTGGATAATAAGATGGATAATATGGTTCTCACTATTTAAAAAAGACATGCCACCTAGATCCCATTTTTTAGCAACTCTATCACTATTTGATTTCAAGTTTGAATCACAATGGCAATGTAAGACTGGCTTGATTTCCTGAAAAACCTGGACTCCGGAACTTTCACAGAAACCAAACACTATGCAATGATTCTTTTACACATTTGCAATTTTCTCAGAAGCTGGAATCTTTATAATTAGATAAACTTCTATAGTGGTATATAGGAGACTACATCAATATACTTTCTGCGTCCCATTTGCTCAGATAGCTAAATAAATACCCCGCTATGTGTTTTCAGGAGGTGTTTTTCATAACTTCCAAAAAGAGGGGGGGGGGAAGAGAACGGTAATGTCAGTCAGAAAAGTAAATTTTCCAGATTTTCCATATTTGCCCAGAACAGTTGTTTTAAAAACATCCTCGCGGCATCCTTTTTTTTTTTTTTTTTACCTGATGCAAAGGTAATATAATACAAAGTACAGTGTTATAATTGTACATTAAAAAAAACAAAAAACTGCTGAATTTACGATGCTAATGAACATTGAAAAGCATCACCGACTGAGAAAAGGGTCCATATGCTATGGCAAGCTGGTTTAACATGTAATCCTTAAATGCACTAGTATCTATTTTAACACAACTAGTATTTTTTAGCTACTAGTATCTATGCCACTGAGAACTAGTACTTATTAGTTGAAAGCACTAATGGATTAAGACAGTGATATTTAAAGTTCACAAGTTTTTCTGCACATATTACGCTTTAAGATGTGTACAGAATGTGGTATTTTAATATTATTAGTCTCGATGCATTAAGCATGTGCTTTATATAACAGGAAAATTGTGACTTTTTTCACAATCATCACAAAAAAAATTATATACTGCCTTAAACTCAATCAGTAGACAACCAAAACAGATGCCTTTTGCCTTCAGATAAAACAACACTTATTATGGAGAACAGGGAGGTAAACATTAACATACAGCAACTCCCACACAGAAACTGCTTTTTTCTTTCTTATTCCTATCAAATGGATCATTGTTAATTCCTTTGGACTCAAATGAAAAAAAGTTTTGCCGAGTGGTTGAATCTTCACATTACACAAAATGGAACAATTTCTCTCCATATCTTTTTACAGATCAGTATGGCGTATGCTTATTTAGCTGTTTGTGACACAACAGGGTATACATACTTAAATATTAAGGTATACAGGATAGCATTGGGGAATGTCAACTCTCACAGAAAACAAATGGGTGGCATCTGGACCGATTACATTTTTCAACTTTGAATCAGTTAACTTTTTTGAGGGGAAAAAAACATATCATTTCATAAGTCATATTTATCTAAAACACTTTTTAGTTGTTGAAAGACATTTACAGGTTTGTCTTTTTTCAGTAAGATAATGAAAAAAATGTGAAAAAAATTTTTTCCTCAAAATGTAGATAAATAGAAAATATTATTATTATTATCATTGAAAAAAAATTTATCTGAAGTTTGCCCATTTAATTTTTTCACTTGTTAAATACACAATAATAACATAATGAATTAACATGGAAGAAACTAAATATCATTCTAATGCACACGACAGACTGTAAATCACTCACCATTAATCAGCAGCAGAGACACACACAGAGAGATCAGAAACCTCATTGTGACCAAATGGCTCCTCCTGCATATACAATATATTATATATATGCACACATGAAATGTTTCTCATATGTTACACTTTATTTTGAGCATATTTGCACATAAATAACTTTACCTGAGGTCAAATGCTGCTGTAGATCAAACTCTTCAGCAGCTGAACACAGCGATGATGAACTGTGTCTCATCAGTGCCTTTAAAAACTGTGGGTGGGCCTGTACTGGATTTGTCTACAATAATTTAAATCATTTTCTCATGTGACATTAAGATATTTGGATTGCTTCCTTGTGTGCACCTGACTTGAGAAATTCTTTCACTCTACTCAAATAAATGTAGATTGGAATGAAGACGAACAAGTGCTTTTTCTAAAACAGCGTTACAAAAACAGTATAACAAACCATCCAGTGAGTGAGCTAAAGGAGACTGGAAGGATTTATTAGATTTGAGATTTAATGGTGAATAAATAATGTTTAACCAATAACATAATTCATACTAAGACCACTGAGGCACGCAGGTGATCAAGTAATATGAGGTTTTTGATATGAGCAAAATAACAAGATCATAACATAATGCAAATAACAACTAAATCTTAAACCAAAAAGTACATTGTAATGTCTTTAAAGCAGATGGGAAACAGCATGCTAGTTCCCAGGCTAACATTATAACATTAGGCAAATTCATGAGTATCTAATATTCAGTTACACAAAATGAAAGGGAGACAAAAGAAAGTAATAACATTAATGGAACTTAAATTTATAAAGAAAGCATAGAATAAAATAAGATTAAGCAAGCAAGTATTGCATATTTCCTTGAAGCAAGAATGTGTCACACACACAACTCATTTTCTCTTTAAATGTTGTGTAGAGCATAGGCTATGTCCCGAGGGCTGATCATTTTGTTGAAGCAAGAAAGCAACTCTGTCCTCGGAGAATTTAAGGAAGTGAACACTTTATTTAAGGTGCATTTTACACTCTTTAGAAATGTCCTATTCCTCGCTGCACATTTCTGTGTTCACAATGTCTCCTTTGGAAGTGTGCAGACTAATACAAACAGAGGGGGAAACTGTAAAGGGTTATTTAGCGGTGGAATTTGATGTGGATCTTGTCACTTTTACGAGTTTTGGAGATCACTTTACCAATAAGCTTTATAATTCTTCATCATTCAAAAAAATAATAATAATATTACTTTAACAGTAATATTTAATTTATAAATTTTTTTCTTTAATTTATAAATTTTGGTTATTAGTACTTTTTATATTGCATTTTAACAAGTTGAATACATTAACAGTAATATATCAAATAGCGTAACAAAAAATTAATTAGTTAATACATAAGGTATCATGAATTGAATGATAGCAAGACATTTACTGATAAATAGTGAATGTGATATTTCAAAGTGGACAGCCAGGTTTAATGACATTTTTATACATCATAGGACTTTCAGAAAACCACAAGATTGGATTCCAGACAAATGCTGCTAAGTTTCTAAATGAAGTTATCATTCTACAGCTGTCAATCACCTAAAGTGGATTTTTCCAGTTGATTGAGATTCACAAAGAACTACAGAGTGCATGACTGTCACCACTGCATTACATGTTTTTATTTCATTCTCCAAGAAATTGCTCAACAATAGTTAAGAAATAAATAAGAAATTGCTCAACAATAGTTTATGCAGTTTTTAATTTTCATGGATTATTTCCCTTGCATACATCAGCATTCAAAAAGAAATAAATAAAGAGTGAAGCATGAGTTGAAGCATTTAGTATATGAACAAACAAGCAACAATATTAAAACAGGTTTACAGGTTACAATTAGTTTTAGCATATACTTATACATTTGTCAATCAGTGTCTTATGAACAACCATGAAATAAAAATAAACAATAGACTATGAACCTAAATTATGTAAACTGAATTTAATTTATTATCGGCGTGTGCAGTAAACAGAGCTAAGTTTTTCCTCATCATCAAGCAGCATATAAAGAAAACCAATAAAGCACCTCTGTATTCAGAAGCATCTCATGAGAAGTAATGTTTAGTCAAACTCGATAGACAGGTTTACTTTTAGGTTTTTAAAAACTGCAGAGCAACAGTGGAAAAATTATAAATATGTTCTTTGGAGGACCATAAGATCATATTTAAGACAAAGATGTTGCAAAACAGCTTAAAAAAAAGTGCAGTTGTCAATCACTGAAAGCAGTTTATAGTCAACAGTTTGGAACAAGCTGATCAAGATTCCCCAAGACCATGATCATCACTGCATGAACAGTGTTAGTAATATCATTCTCCATGATCATGCAATGAAATGTTTGTTGTTTGCAGATTAAGCATATTTGCATTCAATGTATACATTACCCAGCAAACATCATCATAACATTTAAACAATTTGGTTATTTGAGGAAAGACTTAACCTCAACCCCATGAGAAAGAAAGATGCAGGCACTGTGGCGACATTCTTTAGATCCTTTATAGTTAAAAATAGAAATCACATTTCTCGTGCATATTACACAACCTTTGGAAAATGAGCAAAACAATCACTTTACTATTTACTATTCCTGAAGGTAACTGATTACAAAATGTAGACTATGAAACCTTGCTTAATCATTAAAATGAGTCTTTTATCATGTGCATTGTTATACTGGATAAAATATTAAGATGCACTTTTAAATTGAAAAATGCACAACCTATTCAGAAATATTCTTTTAAGTCTCCAACTAAAATGTTTAAAGCCTAACACTTTTTCTTAGGAATATTGTTTAAACTGAACATTAATTTCAATGAGTTCCTGTCTAAATGTAGCAAGATGGAACGTTTAGAGTGACACAAATCAGTTTCGCAAATCAACTAGATATCATCATCACTGATTCAAAAGATTAAAGATGGTCGGATGAAATACTTCCTTGATTTATTTTTTTAAACAAGTTACAGAACTGAAAGGAATTGTAGAACAGGAATGACACATTTAATCATTTTGCATGATTGAAATAAACCGAATTGTCTTTACTAATGCAAATCATCAATTTGTTGAATCATTTATTTTTGGTGATTGTAAATAAACAAATACAACATAACAGCTATAACTTTAGGAAATATTAAGAAACCCACAACCAGTGTGGCATCAGAACCACATTCATTAAAATGGAAGAAGACAATATGCATGTAAAATGCTACATGTTTTAATGAAAATATACTAAAAGAGGGTCAGGACACTCATCAGAGGAATAAATAAAAGCATCAGAGAAGCGCACAGAGAAGAAGCCTCAGACACCTTCACTTGATTTGGGACCCACTTATCTGTGAACAAGGAATATAATGCAATGGAATGTAATGTATTCAAAGCAGAAATCATTATAAACCTTTAATTAGTGACTAAAATAAATGAAATATTCACCTGTGTTCCCTTCAGACAACGTCAGAGGACCCATGGATATAGAAGCGCTGTCATGGAAGTCCAGAGACCTGCGCTCTCTCCGCTGGTACCCAGAGTTACAGTCCTAAAAGAGAAAAGTAAAAATCCTACTGTGTGAATCCCTGATATATATCACTGAAAAAAATAATGATAGAAAGGAGTACACAAATTCTTCAGAACAGCTTAGCCAAAACAAGTCTTTGAGCAGCCTTGAACATTAAACATCCACGCAAACCATTTTAACAAGGGGTTTATAAACTGCAGATTCGCAAAACTACACATTTACCTAAAGCTACTTTCTAAAATGTAACATTACTGTTGTATAAAAGAGATATTATAAACTCACCGTTGAACAGCGATTGCTCGACATAAGGCACAGGTGAACAGCACAGTGCAGGTAAAGCTTAGTGGAGTTTGCAGTGAAGATGAACATCCTGAAGGAGAAACGGCTGGATGTCGAGACGCCGTTCTGCAGCAGCTCCACTGTGTCATCATTTGGATTGGGACACCTGAGAATAGCAATTATTACAATTGTTATTATTTTTTTTTTATCATTCAATACACAAATGCATTGTATTTACCAAAATATGTAACTTTTGAATTTGTTCTGAAAGACAAAGTAAAATCTAATGCAATCCTAAAAGTTATATATATTGAATTATTTAATCTGTGTGCAAATGAAAATGCTTTTCAAAATGTTACAGTGAGTTAAGCAAAAAGCAGAGCTTTACTCTGTGACGATGAGATCCCAGCGGAGACTGTAATCAGGATCATTCACAGGTGTAGCCCAACACATGTCCATAATTGAGGCAAACTGCCGGCTGTCAACCCCCTCGACACGAACTTCCACATTCATCTTCTGGTCCAGCTCTGCATCCACTCTACCAGTGAAGGGCCGAGTAAACTCATCATCCTCATATGGAATCATCCGCACCTGATATCTGCCTTCACCAGCCGGGAGGGTCTTGTGCACAACACTGTTGAAATGTTCAAGATGTATCATTTTCACACTGTTAATTTTTATACTGCTTAACTACTGTTGCTTAAAAGATTCCAACCTCTCCAGTGGGTTGACTTCCACGTTCATGGAAAGTGTTTGTGTTTGAGGATAAACACAGCTGAAAGAAAGCTTGAGGATTTTCTCTCTGCTGATGAGACCCTCTGACCCAGGTGCCCCCAGAATAAAGTTACCGTAGATTAAGTGGGTGCCGTTGGCCTGTGAACATGTCAATCATTTTATTTCACTCAATTAAGGAAAAGTTCACAGATTTTCAAGTCAGTATAAAAAAATGGATAGTGTCTACTCTTTTAATTTTTGTCAGCAAAAGCAGCATCTTTTGACAGCTCCAGAGAGATTCTTAAAACTACAGGTTTTCTGCTTATTTGTAGACATTCAGATCCCAATCCCAAAACATTGTGATGTGTCCATACCTTAGTGGCAAAAATTAATTCCACAACCTTTTAAATCTGTTTTCTTTTGTCAAGGAGCACAGACCTTTTTAAATATGCCTTTATACTGCATAAACATGCAAGTTTCCTTCTTTGTACAATAGAATAGCTTTGTGAATGAGTCTCTTGTGAACATTATATTTAAATTTGTCAAAAGCTCTTTACATGATAGAGATTTGCTTTATTCTTTTTCTAACAAGGTTGAGATCATATGGATTTTGTTAGCATGTACTGTATGTAATACATCCTACCACAAGATTTGTGCCACAGATGTGTTCATCGTTATCAAAATGGAATTCCACTCTGCCATTCCGGACCGTTCCTCTGCAGCTGGGATCATTGAGGTGCAAGACATCAGCTGGAAAACCAGCCTCAAAGAGCTGACAGCGAGACACGGACATGGAGCCAGAGCTGCTTTCACAGCTTTCTGAGAAATCTGAGAGAATTAAAAACATCCAAAACATTGTCAGAAGTATTAATGATTACTGAATAAATACAGAAAATCCTATATTATTATTATTGTAGAATAAGTTTCACCTAAAGAATCTGGTCTGGTCTGATTCTTGCTACACAAACAGCCATAGACGCTGTTTTTCTCTCCACACCATTCATCCTCTGTGCAGTTGAGTTCAGCACAGGGATCTGAAAGTGAGAACCAAAGATGAATGAATGAAATGAAAAAAATGTATTAGGGGCATAAATTGTGTTTCGGTGTAACTTGTGTATAAATAAATGGCAAACACATCTGTCAGAGTGTGTTTAATGTGATTCTTACTAATATTTTATTAATTTAGTACACCCTTGTGTCATAAATTGTACTGTATACTGGTACTTTACCGGTGGTTGATGTCTCATTAAGGCCTCCAATATCTGATTTAAAAAAAGAAATAAAATAAAACATTCCTGTTAATGACACTAATTTTAGTTAATGACCAAATTGTATGTGGTTAAAGTATATATACCTGCACAGTAAACTGTACAAAATGGTGTCTTGACAAATTCATAAACATAGTAATTTCCAGGACAGGCTTTGACTCGTATCGGGTGGGATTTGTAACCACAGCAGCCACTCCATGTGGAAGCACAGACCTGACGAGTGACCACTCCATCTTCCAGATGTGGATGAGATCCGTTGAGCCACAGTGGCTCATAAGTGCCACACATGCCGTGACTCACACATGATTCTGCAATCTGAGTATTTTGACCATTGTAGAACATTCTGTACCAGCCATTCCACTCCACATTATAATCACACATGCCATAGGAGTAATAGTTACTATCGTAAGGGTTATTTGTGGCTCTCCAAGGGTCATCAAGAATGGTGTAGTTGTTGCAGGGATCAACGCTTGGGATGGTGAATAATACTATCATGAAAAAGAAGAGAGAGAGCATTACATATTGCAGACTAAATAGATTAATATGAAAACCATCAGATATAAAAATAAATGAATATACCTGCACAATACACAGGAGCTGGGATTGAGACCGCTGGTCTGGTAAATTTGTAGACATAATAATCTCCAAGACAAGCTTTGACTTGGATTGGTTCAGATCTGTAATAACTGCACTGATCATAGCGAGAACCAAAAACTTCACGAGTAACAACTCCATCTTCTAGCCGAGGATGAGAGCCACCAAGCCACAGAGAACTATAACCTCCACATGACATGAAGGATATACACCATTCAGGCATCTGAGCATTTGATCCATTAATGAAGAGCCGATACCAGCCATCCCAATCTAAACGAGTGTCATCAAGTCCATTTATATTGCCATACCAATACCAGTAATTGAGTGTGCTTCTCCAGTGGTTGTCGAGTGTGTGGTAGTTATTGCATGGGTCATAATCTGTGTTAGTGAGATCAGAACAAATCAATAATATTTCAGTGAAGAACTTCACAAGAGCAAATATGAAAAGATCATACACAGCAACAATCATGAGACTGAGATTCTAAAAGCAGTGCTGAAAGTATGTCTGTTTCGTCATATGTACCTCATATGAAAGTACATGCATAGAAATAGCAATTTCTTTAGCTAAAGTGAATGTGATTAGCTTTAATAACCCTTATATATCCATTCATATACTTGTGTTACAACTTACTTAAAGTGATGTTGGATCCAGTGATATTATCTGAACTTACATAGGACACCACCTGTGAAATGTTGTTGACATCTAAAAAAAAAAAAGAAATTATGAGTGAAATCATCTCAAAATTGTGTAAGATTTTTTTAAAAGTGGGAAAAGCACTGTACCTGTACAGTATCCTGAACACCAGAATTGTGGATTCACAAGTTCATAGACATAGTAATTGCCTGGACATGCTTTCACTCTGATGGGTTTTGATTTGTATTCACAACAGCTGCTCCAATAAGACCCTGCACAGACCTCTCTAGTAACCACTCCATCCTCTATCTGAGGATGAGGACCATTGAGCCACAGGTTATAGTATGTGTTACAGCTGAATGAACTAATACAGGTCTCTGACATCTGGATGTCCATTCCATAGTAGAAAAGCCGGTACCAGCCATTCCAGGAGAAACGTTCATCACAAATGTAATCTCCACTTTCATTGTTGGCTCTCCAGGGACGATCCAGAGACTCATAGTTGTAGCAGGGATCACTGCTGATGCTGCTGAAAGCAACTGTCGTGGACCAGTATATATATTTAGTAAAAGACCAAGGCTATTTAAAAAATAATAATAATGATGGTGTGTTGAGAAATGCCTTCAAACACTTTTTGTGTAATTGATAACAACAAACACATATGACGATATTACAATTGAATTAAAGCTAAATTAAATACTTTTTCCTAATTTAGGTCACATTAAAGGGCCAAAAATAACTCAAAAATAACATCTACTGCTCTTGTATGTTTGTTTAAGGAGCCCAACATAAGAACTTCTGAAAACTCAACATAATATTATTTTTTTAATATTAGCTGTAATAGTCTGTTTAACACAGACCTGATTGATTTGTCTGATCAACCATTGTACTGATTCTGTTTTAAATAGACATTTTGTTAAATAAATTGAATAGTATTAAGCGTATAGCATAACTGTAAATATATAATTTACATTTTTTTACAATCTTTTGTAAAGAGATCCTAGAACTGCACCTGCACAGTATGTTGGTTTGTGGATCGACACATCTGGCTCGACAAATTTGTAGATGTAATAATCTCCTGGACAGGCTTTGACTTGGATGGATGTGGATGTGTTGAAGCCACACTGGTACCCATTAGTTCCCAAGACTTCACGGGTCACCACTCCATCTTCAACTCTTGGATGAGAGCCGTTGAGATACAGTCCAGTTTCACCACCACATCTCATATAACTCACACACCACTCAGACATCTGGGCACTTTCTCCATTCAGATACAGACGATACCAGCCACTCCATTCAACATGGGTGTCATCATAGCCAGTGTCCAGATATTGCCGTATGTCTCTCCAATAGTCATTGAGAGTGTTATAATTATAGCATGGATCAGAGCTGGAAGTTGTAAGTTCTATTAGAATGTGAAGACAATCACATAATCAAATTCTCTCTTACTACCTCTTGTTAAACATCAAATAAACTAAGAGAAACCAACAGAATGTAATAAAAAGAAAGGTCAATTTGTTGGTTGACAAATAGTAGGTGGCTCAGACAAACTGTATCCAGTATATTTCTACATCTCTGTGCATTTAAACTTTAAAAATGGCATTACACAGTAAACTATTTTGTGCATAAGCTATGTTGGGAAATGTTACTTTTAAAAGCAATGTGTAACAATACTTATGATCCTGGTGGTCAATGAACTTCCGTTTATTCACCACCAGAGGTCATCATCCACAACACAGACACACTACACAGTACATCCTGGACTACATTTCCCATGCTCCATTTCACCAATCACATTCACCTGATAACAATCACACCATGCACCTGAGACCAATCACACACATACAGTACAATCATCAGACAAGCTTTATAAGCATTGGACTTCCCCTCACACACTGCTGAGTATTGTTCTGCATATATCCCTTTCCTTGTGATAGCAAGCCATTCCATGTTTGTTTTCATAGTCTTGTCTTAGTTTCTTGTTTTCATAGTCTTGTGTCAGTTTATTGTTTTCATAGTCTAGTCTTTTCCTTGCCCTCCTTCTCGTGTTTTAACAGGGATTACCCCTCTTGTCTACCCCTCTGGATATTGTTCACTCTTCGAAGACCCATGCTTGCCCTAGAATTATTCTTGTGTCTTTTAATCTATATACCTGTTTGCCAGTGTTTAACCCATGCCTGTTATCACCACGCCTCTGTCCGATAAAAGCTTGCACTTGGATCCTCATGTCTCGTCAGCCCTGTGACAACTCAGTTAAATGTTAAGTAACATTATGGAATATAAGTCTTCATGAGACTCTCCTCCAGAGTTCAGGTATCACACATGCGGGAAACCATCTAACCCAAATGCTACATTTTCTTTTACAAAGGTGCTTAATAGTTGCTTTGATTCAAAGCTTTATAAAAGTCATAAATCTTGGAATAGATGTGCATTTGTTGTTTTTATGTAGGGGACAAAATGCAACACAGATTGGGCTGAATTTCACAGACAGAACTGTTAAAAAAATAATAATAATAAAAAAATGGAAAAACAACAAACTTGATTGAAGTAACAATGTTTACATTATTAAATGGAACACATGGGATTAAATAGGAATAAAGTTAAAGATTGTAATTCATTATAAAGTCGACTATAAATTGAAAGATTATTGTACCTGTATGTGGAATGATGATTGCACCATTTATTATTTCACCTGTTAATTAAAATTCAAGCATAACAACTTAATTTTTTGTTAGGACACATTTAAAATTGTCGTTCTAATACGAGACATATTTGGTCACAGTTATACATGACACGCAAAAAACTCACCATTAACCAGCAGCAGCAACACAAACCGTGAGATCAGATACCTCATTGTGACAACCCGATCTGTAACAACATTATCATGATGATTATACACATGCAAAAGGCATAAAAATCGTCTTTTTTCCCCTATGGCATTAGGTGTATAAGACCTGACAGTAATTTATCTGTGTGAATAATAATATTTGCTTACAAAAATACTGTTTGTTGTGCACTATGCAAAACCAAGCATTATAATCAAAACATGTGATGAAATGAGGAGAAATAACTTTACCTGAGGTCAAATGCTACTGCAGAACAAACTCAGGGAGATTCTCTCTTGAGCAGCTGAACACAGTGATGATGAACCGCAGATCTCATGATCTTATCAGTGCCTTTATTAATAATGGTGGGTGGATCATTACGGGAACCAGGAGTTTTCTCTAAACAATACCCTGAAGAAGTCTTACATTTCTTTTTATTTTGTGAGAGATTGTATCGATGCTTGCCATTAAATCGTTTGACTTCATTGTGCAGCTGTATTGTGTACTGCCTGCTCTGATATCACAGTCAAAACAATAGTTCATATATGTTGACCTAGAATCAGATCATGTTCCTGTTTATCTGGATCAGTAAGATTCCCAGCAACAAGATATAAACAATGCAATAGTTAAAATGAAGGACACAACACCTCTAGAGAGGTCTGAAAATTTCAAGGAAAACAAAAACAAAAAGGTGACCATCAGACAATTGAGTTGCAAGCAAACAAACAAAAAAAATGGTTGAGAGGTTGTCTTTTGTCTCCAGTCACACCATTTTCTAGAACTGCAGCCAACCTGGAGTCTCAATGAAGGACAAGTGTCAGGTAATAATTATACATCTAAATAGAAGGCATTTTCACCCATCATCAACAACTGAATATCACCTATAAATTATTATATAAAATCATAATAGTAACTTTTAAGTTTGATCAGCAATTGCATAAGAGGGCTGGTTTGACATGAATGGATGTCAGCGTCTCTCTAAAAAAAAGTCAATGCTTCTAAACATGCATTTAAGGGTACTTTAAAAGAGTTTTAGTAAGATGCAGGAATACTGAATGTTTGTCAGAAGAGTGCTTGTCTGACACCTTCCCAGCCTTTCAATATCAGTTTATCAATATCAATTCTTTTCACCTTCTTAAATTAAAACCCAAAAAAAAACAAAAAAGTGTAACAGATGGAAGACTGTCGCCTGATGGATTTTCTCTTTTGGACATTTAAAGTGTCCTTTAATATTGTTTTTTAGGTTTTATTCATCATTTAATGTCAAAGCATTCAGATAATTGGCAAAAACAGTAGAGAGAATCAAAACTTTCTGACAGCTTTGCAGTCATGCTGTTTTTGTTTTGATTACATCCAGTCTGCTTTTAGTAGTTTCTTACTGTTTAACAGGGGATGAGAATTTAAGTTTTAATTCTCAATAATCACCATAATTGTGTCAAGGATAAAAATCCAGGAAAAATATTACATGTTGTATTTTATTAGAAAATTTGGCAGTTAGGGCCATTAACATGTTTTACAGTTTTCCTAAATTTGTGAATTAGATGACAAGATGCACTTAATGTAATGGAAAGAAGATATAGGGGAAATGTATATGGACCGAAGATGTCACTATCTCATCTCAGTTCATTTATTCGGAAATGTTATGCTTTTAAATTTTGAGTAATGGACCCTTGTGTGATTTTCCAGGCTGTCGAGGTCTCTGAGGATGTGTTTTGGGACCAGTTCTGGACTGACGTCAACATGACGGTGCAGGATATTTTTGCTCTGGTTTCCTGCTGCTGAGATCCGTGCTGTGAGAAAGGAATCTCCGTCCAATCTGGCAACCCTCTGTTACAAGGTCCAGTCTGTGTCCCATAGTAAAGAAAGATCAATAATGAGAACAAAAAGTGATCTCAACATGGTGGCCACAATGAGAGGGGACCATAAAATCATTTTAAAATTTAATTTAGACCAATATTATGACTCTAATGTGAGCATGCTGTTTCCTCTTCAGGAACTCGAGCTGCGTCGAGAACGTTTGGGGAAATGTGTCCAGCGTAACGTCTCTGAATAATGTGTATAATCAGTCCAAAGGAAGGGCGAGATGTCATAGGCGGGTGACGTCAGAGACCAGGAAGCATAAAGCATGAGCGGCGAAGCCGGAAATCAGCCTTGTGTCTTCAGCAAGCGCTCTGTGTGTGTGTGTCAGTCACTATCTGTTTGTGAGTCTTATTTAGTGTTGTTTGTCCACTGATAAACTCCATTGTCAAAGCTTCAGTCAAGAGAAGTTTTGTGCGAGAGCAGGCAGCGTTCAGGCTGTGTGTTTTCCCTGCCAAAAAGAAAAAGAAAAGGTAGGGACACACGCAGCTCGTGTGTTGTCTGCTTGAGAGTGAAGCGCGCAGTGTCAGCTCTCGAGGGAGTTGACGGCTGCGATGCGAGCCTTTGCTTCACTCTCAGAAGGCTCTCTTTGAGGAGAGAGCTTTCACTGGCATTTCTCGCGGTGCCAGCCCCGCTTTTGTCGAGGAAAAAACGGAGCGGTGGTTGTGCTCGCGGGATTCACTTTCAGATCTGCTGGAAGGAATGTAAGACGGGCAGCAAGTCCCTGTCTTCTTTCTTAGCCACCAGATCCGGTGCCCGCTCTCGCCCGCTCTCGGAAGCCCGCGTTTGCAGTACTTTCCCCCCCGATGAGAGGGCGTGACGCACTGCCTGTCTTTCTCAGAGGAGATTGATATGGAAAGGCGTCAATGAGCTCGCCAGTTGTTCAAGCACCAGTCACACAAGCACCAGTTACACACGCATATTATGCCTAATATTATAATAAGCAGCATTAATGAGGAGTGGAGCTCGCGCAGTCGGCTCTCGGGGGGCTGATTGTGCTTTTCTCGCTGTTAAGCACTCCGGTCTCGCCGGGCACGCTCCGAGGAGTGTGTCCGTGCATGCGATCTTGCGGTCGCGGTCGCACTGGGGCTGATGCACGGCGGCGACCGCGATAGCGGGAATCGCACATGATCTGGTGAAACGGGTTGGAAACGGCTCGTCCTATCTCCACCCGTGTTTACTAGATCTAGAGCTCGTTCTCGAGGCTTGGAAACCAGCGCTGCGTTTTTTTCGCCCTCTGAGACAGCTCGCTGCTGCTGCTGCTGCATGCTCTCTCGTCGGGCACGCTATGAGGAGTGTATCCGTGCATGCGATCTTGCGGTTGCGGTCGCGCTGGGGCTGATGCACGGCGGCGACCGCAATAGCGGGAATCGCACATGATCTGGCAAACAGTTTGGAGACGGCTCGTCCTATCTCCACCCGTGTTCACTAGATCTAGAGCTCTGTCTCGAGGCTTAAAAACCCGTGCTGTGGTTTCTTCGTCCTCGGAGGCAGAGCTCACTGCAGCATTCATCTTTCTCTGAGGAGATTGATGTTGTCTGTGTGACTGAGTAGCATATATAAAAAATTAAAAAAATAGACATGCACGCTGCCGAGCAACGTGTGTATTACATTGTTTCATCTTTATGTGAGTTTTTTTTCTACACCAGACCGTGTTGACTCGTCTGGTTGTTGACTACTATATATTAATATTTATCTGACTATGTGAAGTTAGATGTGCAGGGGCTCTAGGGATGTCATTTCTTATGTGAGAACACGTGTGTACCGCTCTTCCTCTGAGGAGGTTGAGGCAGTCAGGGGCTGCTGGGCGGAGCAGTCCCAACCATGTTCCAGCCCCTCGTGCCGGGGGTGTCACTTTTGTACTCCGCAGACGCTATAGTCAGAGTGGCGCTCCCAGGCCGAAGGCTTCTAGTGGAAAGCAGTTCTACGGACCGTTGTTTTCGCTGGATAGCCTTCATCATAACGTCCTGACGCGTAAGGCCTAGGACGTTTTGAGGGCAGGCCCCTCTGGGGAAGAGCGGTATACACAGCATTACACGGTGCCCGTCTCTCCTCAGTGCCCTCAGGAGATCGATCTGCCAACCCTGCCAGTGTTTCAGGGCGCAGCGGTCTCCAGCGAGCGCTTCTCTCAGTTACTGCCCGGAAACGTAGCGGTGCTGAGAGGCTCGCTACCTCTACGGAGGTCTCTAGAGCAGCTAGTATGGTCGTCCCCTGCCGGTCCGCCGCTTCATGACACCGTGCTAGTCACTCTAGGCACACCAGAGGCCAGTCTCGCGAGACTGGTTCCCTTAGGAGGTCACATGGCAGTGTGGGAGCCCCTGCCAAGTGTACTTTACGGGGTCCTGCCCCGAGCAGGCTCTGGTCTAGTCTTCCTAGCAGACGACGTGGGTCTGAGGACCGTCGTTTTTAGGAGACTTCAGCTACGAGAGTCCTGATGCTGCGGCTCAGGACCTCGGAGGGCAGGCCCTTCTGGGGAAGAGTGGTATACACCGCATTACATGGTGCCCGTCTCTCCTCAGTGCCCTCAGGAGATCGATCTGCCAACCCTGCCGGTGTTCCAGGGCACAGCGGTCTCCAGTGAGCCGGGGAATGGCGGCTTCACACTGAGGTGATGAAGCAGAGTTAGAGATGTTGGCCAGACTCGGGTGGATCTGTTTGCGACTTGAGAGACATCGCACTGTCCCCTCTGGCTTCCTCTGACTCATCCAGCTCCACTGGAGCTGGACGCCATGGTACAGACATGGCCGAGGCTTCATCTGTAAATTTTTCCCCCGATTGCTCTGCTCTCGGGAGTTCTGGAGAGAGTGCGCCGGGACGGAGTCCGGCAGCTGTTAGTAGCCCCGTTCTGGACGGGCCGGGTATGGTTCTTGGGCCTGATTTCTCTTTTTGACGGCACTCCATGGGAGGTTCCCGTCAGGAGAGATCTCCTCTCGCAGGCGGAGGGTGCGCCCCCGCATGGAGCTTAGAGGCTGTAGGTGCTGTCTCTGAGGAGGCACAACTCTTAGCTTCTGGTCTCTCAACCAAGGTTGTAAAACCGTTCTCCAATCCAGAGCTCCCTCAATGAGGAAACTGTATGCCTTGAAGTGGAAGCTTTTCACTTCTTGGTGCAGAGACCGCCAGCTCGACCCAGTTAACTGCCCGTATGGTACAGTGCTGGAGTTCCTGCAGGCTCTCCGCAGGGTTGACCCACTCCACCCTGAAGGTCTACGTGGCGGCCATGGTGGCCTACCGCGCCCCTCTCAGTGGCCAGTCAGTGGGCAGAAACCCTCTGGTTACATGTTTCCTCCATGGTGCACTGAGGCTGAGGCCTCCGGCCAGAAGAAGCTTATGCTAAGCGGTGATCAGGATGTTATCCTAAGCCTCGAGTCCTTTGATCTCCCCTCTCCTGGGGGTCAAGACTCACTCCTTCTGAAGCTTGGCCATTGGACGGGTTGTCCCCGAATTCTGTCAGGCTCCTTCTCTTGCTTTAGCTGTGCTCTTCCACACTAGGCAGAGATTTGAAAGTCTGGCGGCGTGGGCATTCTCGTTCCCCAAACGTTCTCGACGCAGCTAGAGTTCCTGAAGAGGAACGTCTAAGGTTACGTATGTAACCCTGGTTCCTCGAAGGAACAAGACGCTGCGTCGCAGTGCCACACTTCCGGCATCTCTGGCTGGCGCTTGCTTCATCCTTTAAGGCTGATTTCCGGCTTCGCCACTCATGCTTTATGCTTCCTGGTCTCTGACGTCACCCGCCTATGATGTCTCGCCCTTCCTTTGGACTAATTATACACATTATTCAGAGACGTTACGCTGGACGCGTTTCCCCAAACATTCTCGACGCATCATTCAGCATCATTCCTCCAATCT
The DNA here is from genome assembly GCF_963082965.1 of Carassius carassius. Classification (NCBI taxonomy): domain Eukaryota; kingdom Metazoa; phylum Chordata; class Actinopteri; order Cypriniformes; family Cyprinidae; genus Carassius; species Carassius carassius. Next base: position 27,949,172 of record NC_081794.1, read on the forward strand.
TGTGTCACATGATCTTCAGAAATCATTCTAATATGATGATTTGCTGCTCAAGAAACATTTCTGATTATTATCAGTATTGAAAACAGTTGTGCTGCTTCATACTTTTGCGAAGACCATGATACTTTTTTTTTCGGATTCGTTTATGAATGTCTTTGTTCTCATTTTTGACCCGTTTATTGCATCCTCCTTGATGATTACACATATTAAGTATTTTCTCTATCTCTCTCTTTCTCTCTCTCTCTCTCTCTCTCTCTCTCTCTCTCACTCACTCTCAGGGCAGAGTTGTTGAAGCTTTTATTGATATGTTTCTCAGAAGAAATGTACCAGTCTCCATCTAACACACTCACACTCAACCCCTGGGTCTCGTTCTTTTGCTCAAGAGAAAACAGGAGACATATTTACGCTCATTTGTTATCAGTTGTTGTTGATGCAGCCATTAAAGTCATCTCTTTGTCTGTCAGAAATGCCCTGCTGTTCTTCACCTCTCTTCTTAACTTGGTATGTCGTATGATCCTGTCGGGTCCCGTACAATCACCTGATGTTCTCTGACCAGCGTGGGGTTCTAGCAGAGCTGGTACTTCAAACTCTGATGGTTTCACTGGAGCAAGAGCTCTGGAACCTGAGCTCCAACACAGACACCTGGGGCCTCATGTATCAACACTGCGTACGCACAAAAACACGGCGTACGCCAGCTTTCACGTTCACGGTCAGATGTACTAACAGTGAAATTAACGTAAGAATGTGCGTTCCTCCACGTAAACTTCATGCCTGGCGTACGTACATTTGTCGTGATTTTTGTCCGTTGGCAACTCATAGAGGCAATAAAGTGAAGTGGCAAACATTACACTACGAATTGTTCTATCGCACCACCAGCTGTCAGATTGCTTATAATTTGTAATTGATAAATTATTTGACATATTATTGTCACACGAGTCTTATTAAAATATTCTATTAATTATGCAATTAAGTAACATATATAAAGCATGTGCAAATTGATAGCCTACAACCCGTCTAGCAACGGCAGTGTTGGCTTTATTAGAGGACATTTTCAATGGACGAATCCGGAGAGAACGAGTTTTTAGGGACCACAATGATTTTCTGGCCCACGATGATGACTGGCTTATCGGCCGTTTCAGATTTCCAAGGGCTATACTCTTGGAGCTCTGCGCTGAGTTGGGTCCGAATTTGGAAAGAGAGACAGTGAGGAGCCACACATTACCCGTTCCTTTACAGGTGCTTACTATACTTGGTTTCCTGGCAACTGGTTCTTTCCAAAGAGAACTAGCAGACCGCTCAGGTATAAGCCAGTCGTGTTTGAGCCGTGCAATGCCAGCTGTATGGGACGGGATCATCCGCTTGTCTACCCGGTACATAACGTTCCCATACGATGCAGGTGACCAGCCAAACATTAAAGCGCAATTTGCAGCGATAGCCGGTTTTCATAATGTAATCGGAGCGATCGACTGCACACATATTGCTATAAAGGCGCCATCTGAAGAATTTGCATATGTGAATCGGAAACATTTTCATTCAATAAATGTGCAGATTATATGTGATGCAAAAATGCGCCTAACAAATATTGTGGCAAGGTGGCCTGGGTCAACCCATGATTAATTTATCCTCACAAACAGCATGGTTGGGATGAGACTCCAAGCTGGCAGGGTGCGCGATGGGTGGCTACTTGGTAAGTTATGCATTTAAATGTATGGTTCTATCTAAAAGTTTAATGTTTGTGTGTGTAATTATTCAACTGCCCATCAGGAGACAGTGGTTATCCACTAAAGACGTGGCTGTTAACCCCCCTCACCAACCCACAAACTGACCGAGAGCGCAGATACAATGATGCCCATTCTCGCACTCGGTCAGTTGTGGAGCGGGCGATTGGGCAGCTGAAAAGTCGGTGGCGATGCCTTGACAGGACCGGGGGGATGCTGTTAAACCGCCCTGACAAGGTTTGCCGCATCATACTGGCCTGTGGAGTGCTGCACAATGTTGCGCACAGGCATGGCATACACCTTGGTGAGGTGGGGGCACCGCTAGATGACCCTGACCCAGGACCAGTATATGTGCAGCACAATCAACAAGCCATTCAGGCCCGTCAATGTGTAATTGCGACAATATAAATGGTACTCAGACAAAAAGTTTATTTTTTGACCAATTCTTTTAATGAATGGCTTATTTCTGTAATTAGGTCAGTGACATTTTTTAAGTGACTGTTCATTTCTTCAATGGCCCTAACAATTTGTTGCTGTGACTCCAGAACAGCATGAGTCAAGACGCGACCAGATGGACGGGGTTCAGCACTGGGGGGAGCACTAGAGACACCGGAGACGCTGGACTGAATGGGCTCTGGCTGCTCGGGTGGTGCGGACTCTGAGTGCGTGCCAGTGGACCTTTCTGCTGTTGTGGGGAAGTCGTGGGGAAGTCGTGGCCTAATGGTTAGAGAGTCGGACTCCCAATCGAAAGGTTGTGGGTTTGAGTCCCGGGCCGGCAGGAATTGTGGGTGGGGGGAGTGCATGTACAGTTCTCTCTCCACCTTCAATACCACGACTTAGGTGCCCTTGAGCAAGGCATCGAACCGGTGCGCAGCAGTTCTCCGCTTAACTTCCACCTTTATGTCAGACCATTTCTTCTTCAGTTCATTTACGGTGCGACTCTCAGATCCCACCACGTTGACGGCATCAGACAAACTCTCCCACTCTTTTTTCTTTCTTTTATTATTAATTCCAGAGGACAAAGTTCCAAATAAAATATTTTTTCTTGTTTCTACCTCTGTTAGTAGGACCTCTAATTCATTTTCAGTGAAATTTCGTTTCTTGCTTGCTTTAGCCATGTTATAGCAGGTTTCTTTTGCCAAATTAGACTAATTACCATATTTAAATTAATTTAATTGAGGTAGGAGACAGGGTGTGGGGTTGTGCTCGTGCATGTGCGCTCAATTTCGCGTTAACTGGGATGTACAAAGAAAATGTATGTGGAATGCTTCGTACGCAGAGATTAATACATCTGATTTTTTTTGTGCGTACGCACATTTACAGCTTTGACCGTAAGCAATGTTTTAGTATGAATTCAACGCAAGTCTTTGTACATGAGGCCCCTGCTCTGCTGACTACAACAAGAACACAACTGCAGGACACGCAACGCTAACAAAAATACATGATGTTTTTCTTGTATTAAGTTATGAAAACGTTATTTCTGAATGTTCTCTGAAACTGTAAAAAAAAAAAAAGTATTACTAATGTTTCAAAAATGTTATTCAAACGTTGTTTCCATTAAATTATAAAAATGTATAATAATATAAATGTTGATAATATAATATAAATGTTGAAAAAAAAAACGGAATGTTTTGAATTTAAAAAATGTTATTTGGACATTTTTATTCCATTTCCATTAAGTTATAAAAAATATAAATTTCTTAAAATGGTTTAAAAATGTGAGGCAATTTTTTTGCTGATGTTTTGTGAACATTATAAAGGCCATATGACATTGAACTTATGTTCTATTAACGTTACTGTAAGAACTTTGATAGCACCTTACCTAGGCCGAGTTCTTTGAGGATTTCCAATCAGATGGGATACTAGCATGTGTATGAAATTTGTATGTTATGTATAGTATGTGAATTTTCTGTATGTGTGGAATACGTTAGTAGGAACACTGTCATTGTCCCACAATGCAAAGTGGTCTCAACTCACCTTGTGTTGTTTTATTTGGTTGGATTTATTGTTGATTTTTGTTTTAATCTGAAATAAAATCATTGTATACCATCCTTATGTAATTGGTTGGAAAAAAATGTGCATGCCATGATGTTTCTTCATCTCTGAATTTGAGAAGTTCCTGTTCTACGTGTTGAAGAGCATTGATGTGCTGGATATTCTGGTCCCAATTCTATTCTATCTCAGTGACGTTTGTGCCAATCAGTGTGAGTATCTGATGCATTCCCTATTACACATACAAAAGAGATTCCACCATATATTTTACTGTACTTTGAGATACCTTTTTCATATTTTCAAATTATTTTTCTGTACTTTTCTCATCTTAATTCAGTTTATTGTCCAATGGTGTTTTATTATGAAGTGGATGTGGTGTGCAAGTGCCAATGGATATTTCCGTGTTTGCTGGGACTCATTCTGACCGGCTGATACTGGTGAGATGAACACGGATACATTCATGTGACTTTTTTCACATATTATTGAAGATGTTGGAGATTTTAAAAGCCAAGAACAAAATGAAATAAAATTGCAGTAAATGTAGTCCATATGACTTGAGTGCAATATTGCATGTCTTTTTTGTATTTTGTAAAGAACAGAACCAAAATATTAAGTATTCCAATTTTCCAAAGCTCTCCAATCATACTCACAAAGCTGCATATTAAAACTTTGTGCACCACAGTTTGGTTAAACATGCATCCTTAATGCTTATTTGGATTTATGCACTTAGCAGATGCTTTTATCCAAAGCAACTTACATTGCATCTTTTCAGTTCATGCATTCCCGGAAATATAAGCTAATAACATTTGCATGAGCATTAAAATGTTTTTGTTTTTTTTGATTGACAGGTTTTCCATAAAATCATCACCAGTGGACATCAGCAACTGCAGCCCCTATATGACTGTCTGCTTACTATTATAGTCAATGGTTAGCAAGGTTAAAAAGTAAATATGTTTTGAGAGATTGTTTTCACTTACTGATGAATTAGTTCTGTTTTTTCAGTGTCTCCTTACCTGAAAAGTCTGTCTATGGTAGCAGCTGACAAACTACTACACCTGCTGGAAGTTTTCTCAACCGCGTGGTTCCTGTTCTTCTCACTTGTTGACCATCACCTGGTTTTCTTTTTGCTTGACGTTTTTAACAACATCATCCAGTACCAGTTGAATGGTAAGTTGCTTTGGAAGCTTCATCACTTCTGTAAATACAGTCACCACTGACAGTTTTTCATTTAAATTACTAATAAAATATGTCGCAGCAAAAGTCTGTTTATTTGAACACAAATCATTTTACCCTAAAACATGATTTCTGTGGCGAACCTTGGTATACAATCCTACAACTTTGGTCTTTGCAACTCAGTTGTTTATTGTCATTTTTATAAGCATTTGCATTCACCTGTCTCTGAAAATCAGGTAACTTAAACCTGGTGTACAGCATCATTCGCAAATACAACCTCTTTCACCAGCTGGCCAACCTGCCTACAGACGTCAGCTTCTCACTAGAAAGCCCTGCAGAAGAAAAGCACGTACGTAACCCACTTCAGCATACACACTTGCACTATTCCACCTCAGTATGTTGACTATTATACAGTCCAGTAGCTGTTTGCATCTACATGTTAATGCAAGTTTTGAGACATGTGCTAAAAAGCTGGATGGAAATGTATCCAGTGCATAAAATCATTAAATGTGCATTAAAAAAAAACGTATGCATGCAATTGAGGCAGATGATTTCTTTATCCAAAAGAAAATATGTGCATAAACTACAGTGAAAATGCATTTACTGAATAAATTATTTGAGGTGCAACAAAAAAACTTGTGACTTTAACAGATCATACCTGAACTAAACATCTCTAATATTGTTTTAGTCATTCTTAAATGTTTGTCATGAAAATTATTTGCTATAATTACCTTCCCAGAACTGTCACATGATTGCTTTTCCAAACACAAGACAGCATTACAGTGTTTGTTACAGTATTCCATCTGCACATTTTGAGGAACAGTGTTTTTTTAGAAAAACAGTCACAGTGGCTTCCCCAGTTTTAGTCATTACGAACGTAGTAGTTTTCCAGGAAGTCGTGATTTTATGCTCTTGAACACATGGGCTGGAAATGGTTTTATTTGGAAATACGCAATATTCTGATTTTTAATTTCCAACTTTGCATGCAAACAAATTGTTGCGGTATTGGAAATGTAATACTCAGTTTGTCGGCTTATTAAAATTCTCTATAAATGTTTTTATTCTGAGATGCTTAACTGATGTATTATTTGAAAGTATCACCTAAATGGATTTTAGATTTTGTCAATGTTTAATTTTTTTATTGTATGGCCTTTATTATTCACAGTGTTCTCTCCATAAAAATGGCCTTGCTGCTGACGTTAAAAACATATTGCATTAAAAATATATAAATTGTTGGTTTATGTTGTAGGCATTGATAAACTAACAGAAACATCACAAGTTTCTGAGGATGGAGCAACACTGTTACTGCAGCAAAGTGACTCAACCCACAGCCAATCAGATCACAGCTCTGAGACACGAGTCACAGGTGAGGATGGGCAGGTACTGCAGCACTGATGACCCTGACATTTAATCTGTCTTACTTTGTTCTGTCCATATCAGTTAAAAAAAAAAATCTTTTTTTAATTCCTTAGAAGTCTGAAATAGAGGATTGTGATGGAAGTCCGAAACACGTGTCGTCTTCATCGGACTGGGCTCGTACTCCAGACTGGGTCAGTCATGAAACCCTTCAATTTCAAACTAAAGTTTGTGAGGACCTCATAAACACTACAATATTTGTGAGGATTTATTTATTTTTTATTTTTTTATTTTTTTCAGAAAAAAAGGCATCTAATCTTTGCATGCTCTCTTTCAGGTCCTCTCCTGGAAGAGTAAACTCCCTCTGCAGACTATAATGAGACTCCTGCAGGTTCTGGTGCCTCAGGTGGAGAAAATCTGCATTGACAAGTGAGACACACACATACAACATCATTCACACACTGAAAGAGTTCATCAGGAACACTTTACATAAACATCCCATTTGTTAACATTAGTTTCATTAACTGTGTTAACTAACATAAACAAAGTCTTATTATACTTCTGAAGCATTTATTACTCTTAGTTGATGCTAATTTCACCATTTACAAATACAGTAAGTCAATCAGAAAACATTATATCTGGTAAGATAATTTAGTGGACCTTAGCTAACAATTAATAATTGCTTTTATTTACTGATGTTAACAAAGATTAATAAATACTATAACAAATGTATTGCCCATTGTTACAGTGGTTGATTTTAATTTTCTTTTTCATTAAATATCCAGTTTCTTTCAGAGATGTTGCATTATTAGAAATCATGCAACATTCTGTCATGTTGGTTTTAACAGATTTCAGGTTTACAGGTTTTAATTTAATTTTAATCTCTGATTTTTGGTGTGGTTTTGAACCTTAAAGCATGTGTATTACACTTTTGAGCTGACCGAGTGTGGATGCTCTTGTGGTTCTTGTAGAGGTTTGACCGATGAGTCTGAGATCCTGACGTTTCTGCAGCACGGGACTCTGGTTGGTTTGCTGCCGGTTCCTCGTCCCATCCTCATCCCCAAGTGCCAGGCCAGTGAGGGCACGGCTCTGTGGTTCCACACATACATGTGGGGGGGTTCATCTACATGCGGTGAGTCCTGCACTCACTCACAATGTGGGAACTACACTCACCGTAAGTCACCGACACGTTCACAAAGATTTTATTAAAATTTAAGCTTTCTCTCTAAAAAGTAAATTCGGTGAAGTCTAAGGTTGTTTTTCTGACCTTCTTTTTTGTTGTAAATATATTAATGAATTAATTTAAAATGCTCAGTGAAATACTTGTTATTTCTGATACATTATGCTTCATTTTCTTTTGAGTTAATCCAAATCCGTGAGGATGGAAACATGACCCTCAGGTCTCTGACCTCGTGAGCACTGAGCAGTGAGATGTGTGTGTGTGTGTGTGTGTGTGTGTATTATATATATATTATATAAAGTTATTTTTACTTTAGTAGTGTTCTGTGTGGTGGGTGTATAGATAATAAAAAACTCTTGAAAGCCAATTTGTCTACTTTTTGTATCCAAGATAATGACAATATGTCAGAAACCTGTTAAAATCAACATGAAATGCTGCATAACCTGAATAGGCAATATTTTGTCTCTGAATAAAACCGGATATTTAATTTGTTTAATGTATCATACATTGATTGATACATTAAACGATGATTTAAAAAAATGTTTCTAGTTATGTTTGCACTTAGAACAGAGGAAATGGAGAAATAAGTGATTTGCAACAGTCATCCTCAATTTACAACAATTATAACATTTTGATTAAAGTTAATGAAGTTAAAATAGCATGCACTTTCAATAGACCTTTAATAGTCTTAGAAGTGAGAATGACATGTCCAGGCTTCCCATGACTAACAGCATGACCGAGTATTTGATCAGATGTGCTGGGATGAGGTTATGCTGAGGTCACAGAAGGGTTTGGCTCTGTTTAGACTGGATTAGTTTAATGTTTGTGCATTCAGTTTCTTAGCTACAGGGAGAAGAATGTAAAACGCCTCAAATGAGAATAATAGAAGTTTAAAGGCTGGATAAAATATAAATTATCTATTTTATATTTATCTAAATATAATTGCCATTCGCGTCAAATCGTTGCATCAAACCCTGCATCAATCTTTATCATTATAATAATGTACTTGTATCAGAGTGTGATTATACCTGCATGTGTCACAGAGTTCTCATCTGTCAGATGTGCGCTGACCGAAAATGGGCGTGGTCAGTCTGGGGCTCCTCCCATAGCAACCGCGTGAGCGTGCTTGCAGTCCCTCGAGTGGAGACGCCAGGAGCGCACGTGAAATCACTCCAAATGAGCGTACGTGAGCCGGGATAAGAGGGCTCAGCCGCCACCGCCGCCATGAACGACAAATACCACCGGGCGGCTCGAGACGGTCACCTGCACCTGCTGAAAGACGCGACGCGCAAAGATCTGAACGCGCCGGATGAGGATGGGATGACGCCGACGCTCTGGGCCGCGCACCACGGCAACCTGGACGCGCTCAGACTGCTGGTGGCGCGAGGGTGAGTGATTCATTCATTATTCATGAGCAATATATATTTAAAATAATTATTCATGCATATATTTTCTTTTTATTGCGTTTTTCATCATAAGGGTCAGGTTTTTTAATTAATACATCATATGAAAGCTGAATAAATAAGATTTCCATTGATTTATGGTTTGTTAGGATAGGACGATATGTGTCTGAGATGCAACTATTTAAAAATCTGGAATCTGAGGGTACAAAAAAAATATTGAGAAAATCGTCTTTAAAATTGTTCAAATGAAGTTCTTAGCAATGCATATTACTAATAAAAAAATAAGTTCTGATATATTTACAGGGGGGGGGGTCAAAAGAAATAAAACAAAGATCGATAGTTTTGACCCAGACAGTGGGTGCAGGCTGTCCCAGTGGGCCCTGTTTGAAATTGTTTCATTTATATGTTCATTCTATTTATTTATTTGTGCTAATTGCTCAATGTTTAAGTTGTTTCATGTTTGTAGGTGTCCAGGTACAGAAAACAAATAATTAAATATAAAATAGCACTGCATAGTCTTCACTGTAAAAATTAAATTAAATGTATTCAGACACCTTCAACATATCATTATCACAGTTTATTTGCTCTAGTTTATAAAATGGTAATAAAATATGACAAGAACTCAGAGTTGAACTGTCAGAACAAATTCATCTTGATAATGTCAGATAACTTTGATAGAAAGATATGTAATGGATTAAAATCAACCAAAACTTCAGACAACTGTTAGTATGACAATATTTGCACAATCAATACTTTGTTGAACAATTACCAAGCAATGCTTAATTTTATCAGTCTGTGGTGTGAAAAGGTTGCATTAGCAATTCAAGAAAAAAAAACACGTAAGCAAAACATGGTGAGGTCAAAGTGTCTGAATAATTTTTGGTCCCATTTTTTTTTTCTATCAATTTCACTAGTACTCCAATGTATGAAGATTTTTTTGGGTATAATATGTCACAGCTCGCTTTATTTTGCTATACTCTCTTACCTAAATTAATTATAGTCTCCTGCACCTACTATTAAAACTTAAAATATATATATATATATTTTCTTGGATTAATATTACAGCAGCTAGTAGCTAAATTAGGCGCGGTCACTTTAAGAGACGATGAAGCATCCAATATAATACACATCCGATATTTTTCTTAACTGTTTACTTTCACTTAAGACATAACCGACAGTTTTTTCGAACATACTTTCCAAGACGGGTATTTTGGCAAATTCTGTATGTTTTTGTCGGTACAAGAGCAAAAAAAATTCAGTGTTAAAAAAGTGTTTTGAGACGCCTCTCTCTGCGTGAGCCCTGAACACCAGAACACCTGGTGCTGAAATGGGCTTTTTCACATCCTTTTCTGTTTGTTTAAACTGCGATTTGTATTTGTTTGTTTAATGCATGGGGTCTCTGAGACCCTCAGCATTGCAGTATTTTTCAGAGAAGATTTGTGATGCATATATTGCACACTTCATATGTCCATATGTACTTCTTTATTGCATTAGTCTGTAAAACACCTTTTCTATTTTGTTCTACTTGAAGCATGTCAGAGTTTCTACATTTTTAAAACAATTAATATAATATATAATGCTCTCAGGTCTGGTTATGTTTTGGCATATGCAGTTTCATTAACAGGATGGCAGTTCTGTGTTCTCCTGTATCAGATCACATCTCCACTGAGATAATTCAGCCCTCCACCCAGTCGCTCTCACTGATGGATATCTGGACTGTTTTATTTGCATATTTACTGTCCTGGGCTAATTAAAATAAAGGTCACATGAGAGAACGATGATAGTTTTCTTTCCAGTGTCACTACTGTTATGCTTAAAAGTACTAGGTCTATATTCAATTATAAATTAAGAACTCTGCATGCAGAAGGGTTGCAGATAAAAGCATGCTGTAATAATCTGTTATGCCACAAATATCTAAAGCATTCAGCTCAATCTAGTTAACCAAATGTTGTAAATGTTCACGTTTTTCAAAAATCATATGCTGCTGTTTTAATTTTACATATAGAACAAGTTCCTTCAAAAACATACCCTTCTGTATTTCATTGGAAATATCATCTTGTGTATTTGAAACATGATGGAAAGTGAATAATTGTCACAGTTTTCTATTCTTTTTTTTATAGCTGGCTTTAGGAGAGAGCAGTGGTGTTTAATTGTCATTAGGTAATTAGATCTAAATAACTTGGCTCTTATCTCATGACCAGGTTAATAACAGAAGCTAATTGTTCTGCTCTGTGGACACCCTCACTGTTCTCTAATTAGTGTTCTGCATCAGTTACTCCAGACCTCCAAATGATCCAGATCTGTTACTGAAAACTCATTCACAAAGAGAAACGACTGCGGTTTGCGTCATAACAACTCAGCATTTCACAAAGTATGTGTCTAGGACAGAGGATCACTTTGATTTTTATTTTATTTAGATGTCATGGGTTGATCCCATGGAATTGACAATGTTTTTGCCTTTCCATATACTTTCACATCATTCTATGGAACTGATTTTTACTTTGATAAATCATGTTTAACTTGACACATTTTATTTTTTTCATCCATTTTCTGAGTAAAACAAAACATTTAGCAAGAAAAATGTATGGCAGCTGCTTGATTTTATCCATCAGGAGTTGGTTATGGATTATGAAACATGGGCATTAGATTTATTAATGGAGTCAGATGGCTGGAGAGGAGAGGCATGTAGTGCCATCCAAGAATGAAAATTGCTCAAACAATGCTTTTTAAATACAGTTCAGGGCCACATGCACGTTCATGGAGAGGGATTTTACACATGGCCAGACGGACAGAATGATGTTAATGTTGACAGTGAAAGGTCAACATAATGAATTAGGGCTATTCCTCTTCCGCCTGCCGGTTTCCTTGGCTGTTGGCATTTTGGTAACATGAATGTCAGCACCATTATAAACCTCAGGCTTTCACGTTTTGCTTACTGTAGTATTTTAATCTTGTTATCCAACATTGTCCCATAAAACTTCACATCATTTCTGCTGGTCCTTGCTAATGGGTGGTTGCCATTCATACCTCAGCAGCAGCAGATGATGAATACATTACTTGGTTTTTAATGACTCTGAGAGGTGAGTCACAAAGGCAGTGTGTGCATAGTGTGTGTACATGTGTGTTACAGTGAGTAAGTGGAGCTCATGCATCCATGCTCATGCATCCAAGCATCATGTTACGTTTTCAGATCAACACCTTGTCACACAACAGAATGTGAAGACATCCACTCATGCACCGACATGCACATGTGCACATACACATGTATTCACACCCCCTATGTTTTCCCTGGGAACTGATTAGTGTATTGGCTTGGCCAATTAATAAAGCAATATTTGGCCATCTTGAGAGAATCAGACAACCATTGTGCATAAATATTTTGTACTTATCATTAAATTGTATTATATATTGGCCATCAGCCACCCTGCTTTCTAAGTATCATTACTGTATCAGTATCAGTCACTCACAAACCCATATCCATCGACCAACTATGTAAACTATAGAGTTAAATGTAAAGATCTGCTGTTCTTTTGTTGGTCCACAGAGGAGATCCAGATAAATGTGATATTTGGGGAAACACTCCTCTTCACCTGGCAGCAGCTAATGGCCATCTCAACTGTCTGTCCTTTCTGGTGTCATTTGGTGCCAATGTGTGGTGCTTGGACAATGACTACCACACGCCACTGGACATGGCGGCCTCTAGGAGCCGGATGGACTGTGTGCGATATCTGGACACTATCAACGCAAAGCAGACTACCATCAACCCCAAACTGGTGAGCAAACTGAAGGAACGCGCCTTCCGTAATGCAGAGAAACGCATTAAGAACTGTGAAAAGCTTCAACGCAAGCATCACGAACGCATGGCGAAGCATTTCTTGAGAGAGAGTGCTGCAATGGACATGTCAGATACAATGAGTTACAGCAGTTTCAGCAGCACCCTGAGTCGAAGGATCCCTCAGTTCAACACCCTCGACTCCAACATGACATACTCACAGGTACTGTACCTGAACAACATATAGTGTACTAAAAAGTCATAGAACCAGAAAAACTCATCATAAAACCTTTAATTCTTGGACTTAATCATTAGGTCAATATAGATGAGCAAGTTATAAAGCCTTGTTACAAAACCTTTTCCTGGAGGGCCTCAAGTCTTAATCAAACACTTGAAACCGGCTAATCAAGTTCTAGAAATTCAAGATCACTAGAAACTTCTAGGCTAGTGTGTTTGGGTAGGTTGAAGGACATTGGCCCTCCAGGACTGGAGAACCCCGAATAAGAGTGTAGCATGTTTCCAATAAGACACTAGCCTGGCTCACAGTCTGCATTTTCAATATATATCCCAAAGGTTCAGTCCCCACATGATTTATCACCATTATTCTCTTGTTTAAAGCCTGGGATATTGCTTTAGAAAGCATTTGCTAAATGAAGACCATACTTCTTAATTAGAGTAGCATAATGCATCTGTGGACATCAGTGCATGCTAGTTCACTAAGAGTAGTCAGTCTTCAAATCGCGTGCCTAAATGTTTATTAGGCAAAGTTAGTATACAGTGTGAAATATTACAAAGAATATGACCATTATGAACTTCCTTTTAAAGGTAACGCTTCAGTCCACAACAAGAGGCAGGACCAAGATTCAGCAGCGACTTGAGAAGAAAAAGCAAGGCGACGGAACTTTCAAGATTTCCGAAGACGGGCGAAGGAGCATTCGCTCGCTCTCTGGTCTTCAGCTGGGCAATGACGTCATGTTCTTGAAGCAGGGAACATATGTCGACCGACACCAGCAGTCCAGCCCTCGGCTTAACATCCGCAACATGTTTTCTGGTAAACAGGACATCAGGCTAGACGATGATGATGATGAGGTAGACACTGTGTCAAGGGCACTCAGTGACCCGGGTCTGTATGAGGCTGCATACTCAGAAATAAGTACAGACTCGGGTAGAGACTCTTTGTTCAACCGCCCAGGACTCGGTACTATGGTATTCCGTCGAAATTATGTGACTGATGGGCTGTTCCGAATGGGACAGAATGAGGGCAGTGTAGTAGGGAGTGAACCAGTGGGACAGGTCCCAAATGTCCGCTTACGGGGAAGATTGCATATCCAATCACCTAGTCTTGATGAAGTCAGCATTGGCAGCTCATTGAGTCTTCATGAGAAGAACTTGCAGGTACAAACAAGAATCACCAGATACCATACAAATTTGCTCCAGTTAATCCCTACAGCAACACTTATTATCACTCATAACTCATCCGGAAAACCTTGATTAGCCCGTTCAGGTGTGTTTAATTCGAGTTGGGGCTACAATCTCCAGGATGGCAATCAAGGAGAAGGGTTGGCTACCCCTGAAGTAGATTCTTGTCTTGAACTTGCAACACACAAAGGATAGGCAACTCTGGTCCCGGAGGATAACTGACCTGCTGAGTTTAGCTTCATCCCCAATTTAACAAAGAAAAGTCTTCAGGATTACTGGAAATTTATAGGCAGTTGTGTTTAATTTGGGATAGAGCTGAACTCTACAGGACAATGGTGGTTATCTAGGACTGTAGTTGCCCATCCCTGCACTACACTGCTTTATATTTAAATGGCTGATTAGCATTTACTTGAGCATTTTGCAGTGCACTTTCAGAGTTCCTCTGAAACCCTCCACCTTCCCCAGCTCCACCTGTACAGATCTGCTACAGGATATTTTATGTGCTATTTGTGCACAGCACCGTAGTGATGTATGCATCGGCAGTAGCAATTTCCTGGAGCACCAGTAATCTACAACTACTGTAATAACCAACAGCAGCAGCAATTCAGCTGCAGCAGTGTAGCAGATCTGCCAAGACCGAATACATTAACAATTTCATATCCATTACCATGCTAAAATCTTCGGAGAGTTGTCATGATAGAAATGTGGTAATCTGAATCAGTAAGTGTCAATCTGTTGATCTAATCAGTTTATGAGAAGGCACTGCATCTACATCTGGAAGAGGGGCTTTGTGATAATTATATTGATTGTTCTTATGTGGCAACATCCTGTAGGATTTGCCTTGGGAGGAAGGAGAACTGGGCTTGGAGGAGGAGGATGACGAGCTTCAGCCATCTTCGGCTCCTTTAGAAGTGTTCCTGGCATCTCAGGGCCTAAGTGACTTCCTCTCCATCTTTCATCGAGAGCAGATGGACCTGGAATCGTTGCTGTTGTGCTCTGAACAGGACCTTATTAGCATCCACATTCCACTTGGCCCTCGTAAAAAACTACTTGATGCATGCAGCAGACGCAACAATGTTCTGGACGAAGCTGATGGCATGCAGGACACTGTACTGTAAAGTGTGTATGTCTGTTATTAACTCTGCTCCAAAATCTAGTGTACTTTCTTGTTGCCTGCATGAGCAGTTTTTTTTAAGTAGCATCCTTAAACTAGTTGAACTGTATCCTCTTAAGTGTCTACATAGGCAGCAACTCAACACGCTACAAAATACATAAAAATACAAAAAAAAAATATATCTGAGATTTGGCATGAACAAGTCTCCCATGCATTTCTCCCCCATGTTAATTCTCTCATCTTGACTACCATCTTTGAACTATTTGTTTACTTTGAGATTGTTGCATTCTTAGATTGCTTTCTCTGTGAATATTTTGCAAAACAATGTAGTATTTGCTACAAGATAATTATGCTGCCTACTGTTTAAAGTCACTTACCCAAATCTACAAAGCCTCAGTTGACCTGGATTTGTAAATGTTCATCACCAGTTTTGAGGTACATTCACATTATAACAATTTCATCTACATTTAATGGGCAAGTTATGTTTTTGTTATTCCAAAGAGAAAAAAATATATATTTGGCTTTGTGTTTTTTAAGCAAAATATGGTAACACTTTAGATTAGGAAACACTATTCACTAGTTTTGACACTATTTACTAATAACTAGTTGCTTATTAACATATTGGCTATTAAATAGCACTTATAAAGCACATACTGATGCATGACCATATTCTAAATCACTTAATCCACCCAACCCAATAGCTAAAGATAACGACTACAACAACAACTACTTTACTATAAAAAATAAGCAGCAAATTAGGGATTTATTGAGGAAAACACTTAGATAGAGACAATGTGTTCGCTAATCTACCATACAGTAACTTGCTTTTCCTGTGGAATGACTTTGCTTTTCTGCTGCAGGCGATTGAATAATGTTAATCATAGCCAAATAGCTTCATAAAACACTCATTCATTTTGACTGCACTCTGGAATGCAACACTCATCTCATCAATACCAGATTGACAAAATTAAGTCCCAGCCTGTTTGTTTTGCTAATAAAATATCCTGGTTCGCTTTGAAATGCATGAAATTGTGGTAGAAAAACAGGATTCACAGTGCAGTTCACATTTTTTAAATGCTTCCTATACCTGCATCTGGAGCAGAGCCATTGTGTGTCTGTGCATAAGTGAGTGAAATGCCTGCCTCCTTGTGGTTGGGAGGGAAAATACAGCTCTTCTATGGTACACCTCACTCTCTAGCCAGCCTTTAAGTTCTACTTGGAAAATAAAGTCTATATGCTGATTATGAATGCACATGCAGTTTGGAGGTAAAATTTTCACACATTTTAACCTGCTATTTACCATATAGAGGTTCATTAAAGATATTGTGGTTCCTGCTACACCCTGTGAATTATTGCCTCGCATATTGATGCAGTCTTTTAGGGCTAAAATTTGCAGTGATAATTAGCATTTTCAGTTTTGCAATGATTTTCAACTCTAACAATTCAGACTAAGAGACAAAGCCTTTGTTATTACATCTTGATAATTGAAATATTTATAATTGGAGCAAAAATCGATGTATCAGCGCTTTAGTATCCCAGATTGCTCTAATTCTCTTTTTTATTAATTTTATGTAGAGTGGTGGAGAATTAACATGGTCAATAAATTCACAATTTGTATGACTGTAATTTCAAGCATTTAAGTGGAATCGTTTAGATCAAAAAGTCTGTAAGATCATACATTAAGGACAGATGTGTCCAAACTTAGCCCATCGCTTACTGTAAGTGCAAGCATTGTCTAATTTTTGTGTTTAGTTGTACATATGCTTTGGACAGCATCAATGTCCAGCCAAAAGTCATTTCAATTGTATAAAAAGTTATGTAGGTGATTAGCAGTTTTCATCTTTGGAATTCTGATGATTGTATGCTGTAATAACGGACTCCAGCTGAGAGGTGGTTGGAGTTTGGGTGTGTGAAATCCCTTTATTGGCCACCTGATGTTTGTACAGTTTTACTGATGTATGATTCTGTTGATCGACTGCGGTCAAAGCTTCTCACTCAGTGGGTGAGATGTTTGTTCTGGAGCCGTGTTCCTCTGCTGTCTGCTCATTTATGGGTGTGCTGCAGGTTTTAGAGGCTGACATGCTGAAAGCTGATATAACGCTTGTTATTTAATCTGTCCATCCATCACACTCCATCTCCACACAGTTCAACTACACACGGCTAGCCCTTCTTACATGACACATATGTGTGTTCAGTACCTGTCTGGATACAAGTTTATATGCTTCTGTGTCTTTAACTGGCTCTTAGCTCAGATTGGTCCTCATTTGTTCAGAAATTTTTCTGTAAATATTTTGTAAAACCATTCTTGTGTAAGTCATTGTCAAACATGAAACTTAAAATTTTCTTTTGTAAATTGTATAATTTTTTTTTTAAATCCAGACATTTCTTTGTAAATCATTCATAAATCCACTCTTAATTATTCATAAGAAATGTATTCTGCTTATGTGTTTTTTTTGTTTTGTATTATGTTTCATAAAGCACATTGTTTTGTTTTCCATTCTGTGCTCTTTCCTCTCTTCTTTTGTAGTCTTGCATGAAACTCTAAATATTGTCTTTATATTTGACGAATGTCCCTGACTATGTCATGTCATATTTCACACAAAAATCAAATGAGAAAAAAAAAACGATTCGATTTTTAAAAATGGATATTTACTTTTGATTTGAAGGTAAAATATGACCCAAGACTCATTTTCAGGGTAGCCAAATGCCAATGTTTTCAGTGACAAACTGTGGATAGTTTTTTTAAAAAGTTGATTAAATAAACTGGTCATTATTACTGGCCTTTATTTGATGTTTCTTTTATTTGAAATAGTCTGCATTCTGTGTATTATATAGTATTGGAATGTACTTCCTGCCTTTTTTTCTTTTGCTGCGACTTTTCTTTTGTCTTCTGCCAAGTAGATTAAAAGAGACAGAATGAATACATGGGCGAGACAGTAGATTAGAGAGAGTAAATATATTCTGTAGCTGTGTGTGTGTGTGTGTGTGTGTGTGTGTGTGTGTGTGTGTGTGTGTGTGTGTGTGTGTGTGTGTGTGTGAGAGAGAGAGATAGAGAGAGAGATTTACTGTGTTGTTCTTGTGATACAAGACTCCTCATGTGACCTGCATGTGGATCAAAAGGATAATTTTAGGAACAAGAAAGATCAAAATGTACAGATTTTTGCGTAAATAACCTCTACACAATTTGTTGCATGATTTTGTTTTGATAGTTTTTGTTGGTTTGTTTCTTCAACAAAATGCATGTGCAAATTGTATCCTAAACCCTTGAATAATTTATATAGGTAATAGTACAGTGTTTAGATTTTTGTTAAATGATTTTATGAATTTTGCAACTTTTTTCTGCTGAATTGAACTATTCTTGCATAAATTGTTGATTTTGTGGTTTGACGTTTTTTTATTATTACTTGTCTACAGAAATTGCTGAATTCCTGTGTAAATTGTGCAATTATTATGTCATTTTATTTATTTATTTTATAAAGGCTATATATTTATGGTCTTATACAGAAATGTGTTCGATTTATGTATTTTTGTGTAAAATTGTTCAGTTGGATGCAAAATTAATTTTTGTGGAATTAATTCACAAAAATTTGTTGTTAATGTAAAACGGTTTTACATTTTAGTGGTTTTGAAATTCATTTGTGTGTGTGTGTGTGTGTGTGTGTGTGTGTGTGTGTGTGTGTGTGTGTGTGTGCGTGTGTGTGTGTGTGTGTGACATTTTTCGGTCCCCTTGAGGAAACAAGCTTATAAATAATACAAAATTACGTTTTTTGAAAATCTAAAATTCAGAAATTTCTCTTGTGACTGTAGGTTCAGGTTTTGGACGATAGAATAAACCGTTTGTACAGCATGGAGAGTCCACATCAAACGTGTGTGTAAGTGTGTGTGTGTGTTCTTGTGATAGGAGATGACGCAGGACTCTTACAGCATTGAGGACACTCCTGCCAACAGCATCGCCGTGGGAACGAGAAAGAAACAGAGAGAGAGATCCGTTTCTAGCACAGTCAGCACTAAAGTCTCTCTCTGTCTTGTTTCGCTTGCGGGACGATGGTTTGCGCGTGAGCCATGTGCGCTAACATGCAGAGCAATCCAGAGAAGAGGAGAGACACCGCGTCCCGGGATGGAGAAGGACCCCGGGACGAAGCGCAGGCGGACGCCGAGCGCGAGACGCTGATGATGGAGCTCACGCGCCTGGTGCAGAAGAGTGTGAGAGAGAGCAGCTGGTGGGAGAGGAGAGGAATAGACTGCAGCATCCTCACCGCAGCCTTCATCAGTTTACCGGCAGGTACAAACTTTCACAACTTTATATTTTAGACACACATGCTCTGTGGGAGAATCTCCAAACAAACAAAAGAAATCAAAATAACTATTTAGAGTCCATATAACGTCCATGAAAATTAGCCACATTTCCACTTTAAATTCTCATTACTGTAAAGCAAAAAATAAAACTAAAAAATAAATTCCATTATTCCGATTAATGAACAATTTATGTATTAATAAAATAGTATAGTAATTATATATATTTACTGATTTAATGAGAATAATTAAAGGAATTACAAAAACATTTAAAAAGTAAATTAGAATAGTGAGAATTTTACTGAATTAAAATGTAACAATCATGCATGCATGTATGGCAAGGCATACTTTTCTTTATGCAAAATATAATTTCCTTTTTTATTGAAGATTCACCCATTCATATCTGGAAATACGCTTTACTTTTAAACAGTTTCCACTCATAATTTGTAGAAATTTACAAATTATTACAAAGAAATGTGAAGTACAGTATTTTAAGTATCCATTGTTTCAGTAGCCTAAAAATACTTGCATTTTGATTTAAGTTGCTCAGAGTCTAGGAAACATTCAGAGTGTGTTTTTATGCTGTGGTTGTTTTCATTTCAACATGTCATTGTGTTTACAACGGCCTGTAGGAGTTGTATGAAGGTGTGTGATGTCATCAGTTGGGAGTATTAAGGATTCTGTGCGTTAAAAACAAATTGTTGACTAGTTTAGACGTGCCGTCCCAGCTGGTTATTGGATTAAACTTCCCTTTAACACTGACAAAGAAACCAAAACTTCTGTTTCCTGCCAAACGTTCTTTGACTTTCAATCCGAACAACTTCTTTATATAGTAAGCTTTTAAGCTTTCAGACATTGGTGATGGTTAAAGGGATAGTTCAGGTTCAGGTAGTCTTCATTTACTCACTTGTTCCAAACCTGTATGAATTTCTTTCTTCTGCTGAACGCGAAAGAATGAAGACCATCAGTTGCTGGTCCCCATTGACTTCCATAATAAGAAAAAAGGGGGTAGAAACTGTTTGCTTACCATCTTTCTTAAAAATGTCTTCCTTTACCATTCAACAGAAGAAAGAAACTCGTACAGGTGAGTAAATGATGACAGGATTTTCACTTTTGGGTGAACGATCCCTTTAATATCTAAATTGGGCAGATCCAGTTTCCTGCAGCAGTGGGAGAAACCAACAGCGATGGGGGTCAAAACTGCAAATTATGAGAAAAAAATATATATTTTAACACTCAATCTCAATGCAATCTCCTGTTGTTTTGGCTTGTATAATAATTTAATTAACAGCATCATATTTTTTTTATTTAGTGGCAGTCTTTGGATTTTGCAAAAACAAATATAAATTATGACACCAAAAAGTAAAAAAAAAAAAAAAAAAAATGCATGATCTACATGATACTTTTTTAAATAATACATAATAATAAATAATGCCCAGAAACATAAAAATAAATATAACCATTGCTTGATTAAATAATTAAAAGCAGATATTTCTTCAAACATACCAATCATAATACATAATTTAATATAAAAAGATACCAAATGAAATGTGAATTCAAAATTATTTACGAGTATTCACTGCCAGAGATTATATGTTCAGTGTATTCACCTTATTCCTATAATAAGCCTACTGCAATTAAAATTATGGGAGACACTTCCGGTTTTGGGGAAGTTCTGCTCAAAAAGACTGCAACAAATCATTTTAAATCATGATTGCGCTACCAATAATCCTTATTTTAAATGAATGTGCTGGACATTTTTATGCATTTTCTATTATCAGAAATCAGGCGAATAACGTTAATAGCTCTTTTCAGCTCGCTGCATTATTTTCCTCCTGATTGTTTTAATATTTCCTTTGTGTTCCACTCTAAGTAAATGAAAAAAGTCAACATATATTGTGCATTTGTGGTCTGCTCTCCCGATTTAATTTACGATAGAGGATAAGAAACTTTCAGTTTTCCTTCCAAATCCTCACGTCTCTTTCCAGGTTTGTCTTCACACAGATGCTGTAAAATGTAATTGTTACGAAATATAGACATACATAATGATATTTAACATGCACATAATATTGCTAAAGATTGAAGGAGGCTCTTCAGGATTTATTAATGGTATGTTGAAAGTAATTTGTTAATGCTTTTACACTTTTGAATTTCCTTTTAATGATCGATGGTTAAAGGGTGAGTAAAATGATGTCACCTCATTGTGCTCAGTTTTTGAAACTGAATTTTATTGCGCTCATAGAGCAAACCTTTTGCTGATTGTTTACAGTGTACAAAGGTTACAGTGTGAAGTTACTCCCATAGTTTGTGCAAAGCATCATGGGGCTTAAGAAAACAGTACAGTAGATTAAAAATGCATATTACATGTTTGCATAATGTTTTTTTACAAAGTGAGATCGCCATCTACTGGCCTGGCATTCTTAATACAGTGTTTTTAGTTGTGTTTGTTTTGACAACGTTGTTTTGACAACGTTGTTGAATTACAACGTTTTTATTACAATTGTTATGTAAATGCAACCTTAACCAACGATTATAGCATGTTTTACAAGAGAAAAAAAAAACTTCTGGTTCAAAATTCTGTGTTACTCATTGAGAAATTTACTAGAAACTTTAGATTGAAAATCGTCTGTACTTCGGTGTTTTCTCAATAACTCATTTCTAAACCTGTTAGAAGTTACATAATGCAAGCTTTTTGTGTCAAAGCTTTGATTATCTAGATGTCTCCGTGATCTGTTTGTGCTCATACGTTTGTGTTGATTCGCTCTCCACGCAGCTGCAGTGATGTTGTTCTTGTGTCTGCAGGGTTCCTGTTGCTGGGTTCATGTCAGACACTGTACTTCCTGTCAGGTGTTCTGATGATGGGCGTGGCTCACGCTGTCATCACTGTTAAAGGCACACACCTGGCCAGTCACGGCGCACTCAGCGAGTCTCCGGCCTGGGCACACTTCTGGGCCGTCTTCTTCATCGAAGTGAGACTTGCTGCCCATGTGAAATTATTAAACATTGTTAATATAGGGAAATCTATCATTACAAAGAAAAAGCACCAAGAGAAGCATGGTTTTCCATTTTCACCTTAATTCCATGTGTTTTGGGACATCTGTGTGATGTGTAAGTGAAGTGTGTTGCACATGGAGCTAATTCTCTGCAACACAAAAATGCAAAAGTATGGAAAGAATTTCTCCGATTAATTCTTCATGAATTTACTTCATAGACTAAGAGGATTTAGATTAATCAAGAATGTAAAAGAGTTATAATTTTGGTCATATTCCATGGAAGCAGTCTGTGCTCATGTATAAACAGTGGGGCCGAAAAGTTATTCGATTTTATAGTTTTATATGCAGTATGAACAACAATATGAATGTAATCAGATTTCCGAATCAAATGTTCAGTTTTTAATGACAGGAGCACTGGAGAATGTTCCAAAAAAGTATCTTGAGCTTCATTTGAACCAAGAACAACTGACCTATATTTAGTTTAAAATGTAAATTATTATTATTTTTTTTATTATTTAATATATTAAATATTTACATCTAGATTTTTAAATGTTTGCTAATTATTTAATTAAAACAGTAAATTAAAGTATTAAAATATTTAACTATTAATTATTTAAAATATTTTATTATTTTAATGAAATTAAATTGTTAATTTGCAAGTTAGATTATTTAATCAGTTAAAATGCCACTTAATAATACAGCAAAAAAAACTGATGAAGTAACTTTTGAAGTAATATATAAATTACTGATGTCAAATGATTCATCGGGAATCGCATCCAAAATAAAAAAGTTTTTGTTTGCATAATATATGTGTGTGTTCTGTGTATATTTATTATGTATGTATAAATACACATTTTGCAAATATATGTAAAAATTGTATCAATTTAATTTAATTATACATTTACAATTTAAATATGTCGTAATCTAAATATATTTAATTATTAAATCATCACATTAAATTAAAATCTCGAATGATTTGAGATGTTCCAACAAGCATCTTGAGCTTCAGTAAAAGCAAGTACATTTGACCATCTGTACAAAGAGTTACTTGATCAGTGACACTTATTTACTTACATTTGGTAGAATCGTCACCTAGAAATGGTGCACAATTCTTCATTTACATATCTTTTCTGTTTTAAATGCTGCAAAAACTCTTAAATGAGAAGAGATTTTGATGAGCTGTGGTCTCTTCTGTACTCTTCTGCATGTATCATGTGAATCTCTGCGGTCTCTCAGGTGTGCGGCTCGTTCTCAGCGCGGGCCGGCGTTCAGGCTCACGTTAAGATGCATCACGCTCACACTAATGTGATCACTCTGGGAGACTCCAGCACCTGGAAAATGCCCTTCCTGCCTCGATCCGTCTATCTGTTCATCGCGCCGCTGGCCGTCCCCATCATCACGCCCATCGTCGCCATCAGTGAGGCCTTTCAGTCCTCACAGACACAGCTTTTCAATGCACCCTAACCAGTTAATATGTGATAAAGAGATGATAAACCATGTGTGATCATTTTGTGGCAAACTTTTCATTTAGACATAAGAAATGTTCTGAGGATATAAATTACTTTTTGAAACCTCCAGCATATTCTGTCATGTGTTTCAGGTCAGCTGAAGGGTCAGTCTCCGCTCCTGATCCTGCGCACCGTCCTGTGTGTGTGTCTGGGCTTTTTTTCTCAGTATTATCTGCTCAGGTGTGTGTCGGGTCTGTCGTGCAGCTCCGCTCTGCTGGTCATGCTTCTGTGCAGAGCCATGTTCTCCCTGCCGTACATACACGTCAACATATTTCAGGTGAGATCAAATGCAAAAAGACAGCAAGCTGCATTTTTATATGACTGATATATTTGGTGGTGCATCAATATTATTGATTTCCATGCTTCTACAGCTGTTTGAGATACAACCAGAGTATCAATTATTTACACCAATTATCTTCAATAAAATATGAAAAATAGTTGTTTTTGCATGCTCAGAAAATCCTAATTAAATTATTTACCCTACTTATCTTCGGAAAATTTGCATGCTGCAGTTGTTTTGACATGCTCAGTAAATATATCAAACTATTTATATCACTTCTCTTTAGAAAAAATTTGTTGCTATTAAATAATATATAATAATATGTTTTTGCATGTTTAGTGAATAATAGTTACATTATTTACACTTCTTCAGAAAATATAAAATATAGCAGTTTGTGCATGCTCGGAAAATATAAATTATAAGCATTTATACCATTTATTTAAAAAAAAAACAGTTGTTTTGCATGCTCAGAAAATATAAATGTACACTATTTATCTTCAGAACATATGGAAATATAGTTGTTTTTGCATGCTAGTGATGTATAGCTTGCAACTAATAAGCTATAGATTTGAAGCATTAATGAATGCGGGTGAGTAATCCCTAAATGTGATTAAAGATGGATCGTATCAGACAGCAGCTAACACTGCTAACAAGCGCTCAAGGACAAGAAGACAGCGGCTTTCAGCTCAGAGCGCAGCCGAGCCCAGGACTCTGATAGTGCGTGACTGTTATCAGAAACATTAGTAGCAGGACTACAACAACAGACTGCCTTCCTCAAGCAATGGTCTCTGATGTGAACAAGGAACTTCAGAACATTCTGATGAAGCACAAGACTGCAAATCATGTGGGGAAGAATGATATTCGGAAAGAGCAGTCAGAACTCCTTAAGAAGGACTTCAGTGAACTCTTTGAAACACTTTGAAGACTCAAAGTTCAGTCGTTCATCAGTGGACCACTCCCAGCATGGGGAACAAATATGTTTTCACAGTTGCTTGGGCTGAACACATGGCTACAAAGATCTTGTAATATAAAAGGAGTGAATTTCATCGACAATTTCAATCTTTTCTGGGGCCATAGACAATTGTTTAAACCGGATGGCCTCCACCCAAACAAACTTGGTGCTTGAGTGCTCAAGGATAATATCTACTTCTCCCTCTGTCATCCTTCAGCAGAGTGTGTCAATCCATTCAGCACACACACACCGGGTCCGAGTCATCATGTGGTTGACATATCCCACAAGGACACTGATAACACCACGCAGCCAAAACAAGCACTGCTCAGGGACATCTAAGCATATCACACCAGTCCTCAGGTCCTTACACTGGCTTCCAGTTACATTTAGGATTGATTTTAAAGTACTTTACTCATTTATAAATCACTCAATGACCTAGGACAGAAATATATTGCAGATATGCTCACTGAATATAAACCTAACAGAGCACTCAGATCATTAGGATCGAGTCAGTTAGAAATACCAAGGGTTCACACAAAACAAGGGGAGTACGACTTTAGTTACTATGCCACCCGCAGTTGGAATCAGCTTCCAGAAGAGATCAGATGTGCTAAAACACTAGTCACATTTAAATCTAGACTCAAAACTCATCTGTTTAGCTGTGCATTTATTGAATGAGCACTGTGCAATGTCCGAACTGATTCCACTGTATTTTTTTAAATCATTTTAAATAAGTTAATTTTTAAACCATTTTCAAAGTTTTTAAATTGCTTGATTTATTTTTGATATTATTTTCCTTCATGATTATTTTCCTTTTTTTGTGTAAAGCACTTTGAATTACCATTGTGTACAAAATGTGCTATATAAATAAACGTGCCTTGCCTTGCTTAGTATAATTGTGGGCTTGAGCTTAATCCAGACAGCACACAACCCACTATCATCATAACTCTCTGGTCGTACAGTAACACTTCAGCACTACACTATTCTGTCGTCTCTCTCAGGCTCATAAGAGTAATCCTTCTGAGTGTGAACTTTCCATGCTATTCAGCTGAAGTCTGCTTCAATCCATCCCTGCCTTTGTGTGCCTCTCTGCAGAACCTGATTTTACCAAGTGAGACATGTTCCTGGGACAACATCTTTGTTGTCCCTGGAACAACATTGTGATTAACCAATCAGATTTGAAGAACCAGTTTATAGATTTTGTGAAGTTTACGCTTAAAATCACTGTTTGGTGCTTGTACATCAGTGTCATTCATCTATCATTTCCTCTGATTTTAGGGATTACTCATGGTTAAGGTTAAGTTTAGGTGAAGAAGTCTGCTTCAATCCTTCCCTGCCTTTGTGTGCCTCTCTATCCTTTCCCGCGAGACCCGCTCAATATGGCTTTGTTCTCCTGCTCACGAGGTTCACAGGGTTCAACTACAGAAAAAAGTAAAACGGCAGAGAACAATTCACGCATGATTTTCCCAGGCACAGCAAAGGGAGATACTTTTGTATCTTTGTACTTTTGTATTGTGCGGATCCTTTGAGGTATTTTTGCTGGTTTAAAGCTGAGACGCACAACAATGTTTGAGATCTTTGTTTAGGGGTGAATGCTGTGCGGCTGGTTCATATCAGCAGTGTTTTACAGTGTGTGTGTGTGTGTGTGTGTGTGATAAACAGTAGGGTAACGTGAGTTTTCAAGTAACTAGTAAAGTAACGCATTACTTTTTAATTTACAAGAAAATATAAGTGAGTTACTTTTTCAAAAAAGAAGTTACTTTGTTTTCTCGTTTATTGACTGACGAGTCTCCTGTCCCCTTATTGGGAGAAATCGGAAGAACAGAGGCATTGTGTGCACTGTGTGAACATGATGTAGTTCTAGACTAAATGTGAATGTGCATTAATTTATACCAATCGCAAAAAAAAAAACATTTAGTATTCACCAAAATGAATTAAACTCAGAATGTGACGCAAACCTGCAATAATTAAATGTTAAAGAAAACAAATGTATCCAATCCTATTTTATTAACTAATGTCTTTGCTGCTGACCTTTGATGATCCAGTTCAACCGTACTAATAAGCAAACATGACTTTAGATAAACTAACAATTGTGCTTCATTGTTTTTTTTTTTAATTGCTGAAGAGTGTTGAACCTTCTTCTCCTGTGTTTAAAGACGTGAATTTACTTTTCCTTCAGCCTGAGGTTTATTCATTACACTTTTTGGTGTCAAAGGGCTTTTACATTTACTATAAATAGAACTTCTCACATTAAAAATGATCAAGCCCTGCTCATACTTAAAAAGTAATGAGCAAATAATGCAAAACTAACGTAACGCATTACTTTCCATAAAAAGTAACAATGTAGTTAATTTTTAAGAGAGTAACGCAATATTGTAATGCATTACTTTTAAAAGTAACTTTTCCCAACAATGGTGTGCTATTCTCATGTGTTTAAGCCCCCACTTAAAGATCAAACACGCTGTTTTCTTTTTTTGAGTTGGTTTTTGTGTCTCTGCTTTCGCAGCACATCGGCCTGCCAATGTTTTCTGCCACTAACCGGCCCAAGCGCATCTACCAGATGACACACGGAGTCCTCAATCTTCCCCGAAACCTGCTGCTGGACTGGACCTTCGGCCATTCCCTCATCAGCTGCCACGTGGAGCATCACCTCTTCCCATTCCTGTCTGACAACATGTGCCTGAAGGTGTGCGCTCCGACCACACACCCCTCCAAATATATGATTGTTAAATAACATAAATAATGCTACCATTTTTATATAACTTTTTAGTAATAACTTTTAAATTAAATCATTACATGTATTTATTTTAAGTATTAAAATAAATTTATAATTTTATGTATTGTTTTTCTAAATTTTATAATGTATAATAAATTGAATTTGTAATTGTAATTTAATTTAAATGAATTTAAAATATTTTGTAATATATATTTATCATAATTTGTAATTATTCATGTTTATTCATTATATTTCTATTATTACTTATTCACATAATTTAAAGAAATAAATATTACAAATAAACATTACATTCTTTAGTATAGTAAATTAAATTCAAAAATAAAAAACTAATTAATATGATAAACAGGATATGTAAAAAAATTACCTTAATATTTAAATCAATTAAAATGCAGCCTTATCAGAAAAAAAAACATTAATAAAATTCCCAAAGAGCAATAATTTAATTCATAATTAATAATAATTCTATTTAATTAATCTCAGTCAAACAAGATTAATTAAATAGGAAATATTCATGGGTAAGGATGATATGCCAACTAAATGTACACAATACAAATAAACAATTCAATAGATTAAATTGTAACAAAGTAAAAATCTAATATGTAATATATAAGTAATTTATTCAATTAAAATTAAGCACAAATAAATTTACAGTAATTAAAAGAAACAATACATTTCACAAAACGGAATAAAGTAATGAACTAAAATTATCCAAGATTCATTTTAAAAATGAAATAGTAATAGATAAGGTTAATATGGCAATTGTTAAACAGTAACAATACTTTCACTGAAATGATTAAACTAATCAAGCAACATTATTTAAACTAGACCAAAACGGATAAATTAAGCAATAAAGACAATATGCTAGATTAAAAAAGACCTATGTTGATTGTGTCAGGTGAAGCCGCTCGTGTCTCAGTATCTGAAGGAGAAGAAGCTGCCGTATCAAGAGGACGCTTACGTCTCTCGTCTGAGTCTGTTCTTCCACAGATATCAGGAGCTGATGGTGTTCACTCCGCCCATCACTGAACTGGTGGGAATCCAGTGATGACTGGATGAAGAGCAGAAGAAGGACACTGACATGACCACCGTCCAGATTTTATACATTTTCAATTGGTTCATAAAGCCATTAGAATTAAAGTTAACAGCTCACAACCTGCTTTACTTGCAGAACGTGATATATTTATGAAAAGAAACAGGGTATTTGACAAAAAAAACACGCTAGATGAGATTTAAATGATTGCATGAGCTGGAAAAGAAAGTGCATTTAGAGATGGATGACAGTTTGATGAAGGATTATGGAGATAAATATTTGTTTGTTTAGAATAATTTGCACTGATGAATCGTGAATAGACCAGGATAATGCAATAAGAAAGTACAAAGGATGGTGTTGACTTTATAAAAAGCAACGCTGTGCAAAGAGGGCCTCTTTTCATTTATGACTGTGCTTTCTGTTCGCTTCGCTAAATGACATTATTGAATGAAAGGATCGTTGTTTTATGTGCTGATGTCAGATCAGTGGTAATAAATCACTGCTGTTTTTATCATACATGACCTCTGACCATAGACCATCTCTCAGAAAAGATGCATAAAACTTCACCCGATCTGTGCAGGACACACTTTAGCTTTGTTCAAAGGTTTAGTGAGCTGCCTTTGCTGTCTCTTAAAGGGAAAGTTCACCTAAAAATTACAATTCTGTCATTTACTCACCCTCAGGTTGATCCAAACTTGTAAGAAATGTCTTTCAGCTGTTGAACACAAAAGAAAATATTTTAAAGAATGTTGTTAACCAAACAACTGACGGTAGCCATTGACTTCCATTGTATTTTTTTTTTATTTTTATGTAAGTCAATGGCTACCGTCAACTGTTTGGTTACCAACATTCTTTAAAATAGTTTATTTGTGTTCAGCAGAAAAAAAGAAACTCATTCAGGTCTGGAACACGACAACATTTTTGGGTTACTATCCCTTTAAGAAACTATTTTCATTTTTAATTAGACTGTTGATTCCAATATAGTTTGCAATGCATCATGAGATTGTTTTCTCAGCCATGGTTAGGTGTGATGCTGCTTTTAAAATGTTGGCCAAATGAAGGTGTCTTGATGGTAGTGATGTCATCAAATGCTGTCTAGATAGGCTGCTCGCTAGGATTTGAAACACAGTTTTTGTGTAGATTAAAGCAAATGTAGGAGACAGAAATTAAGACTTTCTCTTTTTATTACAGTTGTAGATAACATTTGAATTTGCCAACAACAATACCACTGTATAATCTCTAGCGCACAGTAGATTTGAGTACTTTTAACTGGAATGAATGTGTGGGAAATGCAGTTTTATGACCTAAACACATAATAATCATATTCACAGTTGTACTTATGCACTGATAAATGGGGTGCGTTTTGTTTATAATTCAGTGATTTTAATCAAAATCCTTCACCTTTGACTTGCTTCCACTGAATGCTCGTGAATGTAAGTGTGTGATACTGACATGTGTGTATGAGAGAATGTTGCTCTCCTCTTTAATTTGAAAATAAAGTTTATACATTTATGTTACTGGTCAAATAAACTGAAATAGATATTCAACTGTTTTGATGTAGCCCTATATTGATTCTGCAAGATTTTCTGACAATACAAGGCTATTTTTATGACTTCAGAAGACTTGGAATGTGGCACACAATTCATATAGATGACTTTCATCTTGCTTTTATTGTTTTTTTATCATCTTTCCCATTTTAACTTGCATTGTATGTACATGGCAGCATGTTTTCCTGTCAACCATGGAAGACAGAAAGTCAGAAGGGATTGGAAAAACGTGAGTAAAAATAGTATTATTATAATGAAATCATATTTCAAGTAAATAATCAAATTAAATGTTTTAATTATTTTTTACATTATTTTCAATATGATATTGAAACTGTTTGTTCATGCATTTACTAATATATATATATATATATATATATATATATATATATATATATATATATATATATATATACAAACATACACACACACACATAATATTAATATATACTTTTAATATAAAAAAAACCTTGCTAGGTGTGCTGTGTTAGACTAAACTGCTAAATCTGCTAAATGACTAAATGTAAATGTAAATAAAAATAAATGAATATGTATAGAAATTTTAAAAATAATTATTTAAAACAGCATTTAATTGTTTTTAATTAATATGCATCATAAACAAATATATACATATATATACATATATACAATATATATATATATATATATATATATATATATATATATATATATATATATATATATATATATATATATATATATATATTACACACACACACACACACATTCCCATTATATTTACATTTTTATTTACTGTTTATTTATTTAAGCTTGACATCACTATAGAGACTGCTAATGTCTAGAAAAACACGTTTTTTATGTTCTTTTTAAGAAAAGAAATGGCTCTGAGGCTCTGGATCATGTGTCAGTTGTCTTTGTCCAGCAGGTGGCAGCACTGACCTTTATCTCGGAGAGGTTTCCTAAAAACCTTATTCTGCTGTTAGACTGAAGTAGCCTGGTTCTACCAGACTCTCGTACATTTCATTTGTACTGAGTACTGAAGGGAAATGAAACTGAGCGGAAGTACGTAGGAGGCCGGAGCCAGGCTAAGACTGAAGAGCCACAACACGAATCTTTACAAGCGACTCATTTACAGAGTCACCAGTGTACTTAATACCAAAATGAACACCTATTTTGAATATAGGCCTATAGAAGCATGCATGAGTTTAAAAGCTATAGGCCAAGATTTTCATTGTATAAAGCTATTAATTGACTCGTTTTAACACAGCATCTTAAAAACACAACTCCTACCCTGAAAAAATAAATAAATAAAAAGACCGCAAGAACAGTTGAAGTTTCTAGGTCTGACTCGTTTGTACATTGTAAACTGGTTTGCGGATGAGTAATGAACTATAACCAGCAAACCACAGAAAATTCTGTCAGTCTGTAACAAAAGTTACAGACTGACTGACTGACATTTAATTACTAAAGTAATTAAATAATTACTTTACATGAAGCCATGCCTTTCTGATCTGCATACGAGCCCCGCCCACATTTCAGTGTAGCCCCGCCCTCCGCCTCTAACTGTATCAGTTTGAGAAGAATATGAGGAAATAGTTGCGTTTCAGGGGGCGTGGCTTAGATTCAACTCACTTCTCATAAGTTAGGGCTTGGCTTCAACTTTAAACTTAAGTCAAAGCTCAAGACTGAAGGAGAGAAACCATGTGCGACGTGGTGCTGCCAGCAGATCTGCCCGCTAGCAGCTTGAGTTCAGAAAAACTCCAGAAGAACCCAGAGCAGAACAATCTGAAGTCCACAGAGGAGAAGACCAATGGATCTCCAGAGACAGAAATCCACACCAATGGAGAGAAAGACACCAAGACTATTGAAGAAAGCAAGATTCAGGAGGATCTGAAGGAGTCAGAGGACCCTCAGAAGCCTCAGGATGAAGAGGAGGTTCTGGGGCCGAACGATGTCACCTGTGACTCCTGCATCGACCGGCCGTGCCGCGCCACGAAGTCGTGCTTGACCTGCCTGGTGTCGTACTGCGAGGCTCACCTGAGGCCACACCTGGAGAACGTCAAGTTCCAGAGCCACCGGCTGGTGGAGCCGCTGCGGGACATCGAGAGACGCACCTGTGAGACGCACCGCTGCGCGCTGGAGCTGTTCTGCTGCGCCGACGCGTGCTGCGTGTGTCAGGAGTGCGTGACGGAGGACCACCGCGGACACAGCGCCGTGCCCATCACCGAGGCGCGCACGAGGATAGAGGTACGCCTTTCAGTATCCCCAAATGGTGCGTAATATTTACGTACTGTAGCTGAAATGAGAATCTACGCTCTAAAGTTTGTGGTTTTTGTTTCTTATGCTCGCCAGAGCTGCATTTAATCAATCAAAAATACTGTAACATTGTGAAATATTATTATAATTTATAATATATGTTTTCTATTGTAATGTGTTTTAAAATATAATTTATTTCTGAGATGCAAAGCTGAATTTTCCGCAACATTGCTCAGTGTCACATGATCCTTCAGAAAGCGTTCCAAGATGCTGTTTTACTGTTCGAGAAACATTTTTTTCTTATTTTAAGTATTGATATATTTATTTTCAGGATTCTTTGATGATTTGAGGGTGAAAAGAGCAACGTTTAGTTTAAATTAGATATCTTTTGTAATATATAAATGTGACTTTTGATCAATTTAATGCATCCTCGCTGATTGAAGTATTTAAAAAAAATGTAATTGACTACAAACTTTTGAACAGTAGTGTATGACAAAAGATCCGTTTTAATTTAAGTGATTAAAATGCAAACGTTTCTATGTAATAATCTGTTGCTGAGAAATGAGAGTGAAAATTATTTGGGGAAATGTATATATTTGGGGCAAAAGGCTCCATGTTGCACAGCCGTTTTGATCGTCAGTGAAAGATGCAATTTTTGCATGAGATGCAAAAAAAAAAAAAGAAATTCCCAAACACTTCTCTGTCTGCCACTGGTCAGTCAAACAGATAGTCCAGCTCCAAAATCATACCACTGGGCCAATGTTGCTGTTTCAAGATGCTCAGACTAGCATGCATAAGATACCTTATATAAATACAAGGCAGAAATAATAAGAGTAGGATGCTGCTCCGAATTCAGCCACATTTGCACTCAACTTACTAATGTAGACTTTAACAACTTACACTTTACCTTAAAAGGGTGATGATTTTAGCCTCAAACATGCAAACTGCTCCCTAAATCTAATGAATCCTTTCAGTGAAATAAGGAACAGAATGTTCATGCTCTGACTATTGTTAGATCATACAGCACAAAACTATATCCGGATGCATGTCTCTGTGTTTGATGCAGATCAGATCTCATTCATCTCATCAGATGAAGTCATTCATCTTGCTATCAGGTCACACATACTGTAACAGAGACCTGTGCTCATGATTAATGTGGTCATCAAGGCTGTTCGTGATGATGTGATCAACCTCACACAATGAACATCATAAATCATAAATGATGTTCAGATTATGTGTCTTTTTGAGGAGAGTTGAGTTTTTATTCTTTGGTTAAGCTTGGTTAGTGATGTATTTACGGCGTACAGTAGTTAAGTGTGAGTTTAACTCATTTGCTCTTGAATCTCAAGTGTGACTATCAGGATTTAAAGGATCTCTTTTAATTTCTCCTTTCCTGACAGAAACCTCACTGTGTAAAATTTGAATGCATCTCTAATGAACATACACTGCTCTTCAATCTGCAACTGGTTCTACATCCAGTTGTGAAAGTCAATTCGTGACGTCTGTGTGTAATCATCTCCTCGAGAATATGAAGCATGTAGTGAGGACCGACATGACCACACTTATCAATAAATAAACTACAAACAGAGCATTAGAAAGCAGAAAAATCTTCATGGTATTTTTTAAAGAGAGGTTACTCAGTGCGACCAGAACCAGATCGTTAACACTCTTTCTGTAACATGACGTTTTCAAGATGATGCAGCACTTCAACAGGTGGTTTAATGTTTGTAACATGCCAAAAACATTCCTTGATATCTTTTCTTGATGGTTTTTGGCTGTGGCCGCATGTGAAAACTGGGTTTTTTACGGTCAAATTCTCTGGCAAATTTGCATGCTACACAAATAAAGATGGTTACATCCGGCTGTGCATGAGCATTCACGTCACAGGCAACTAGGAAAACAAGATTTACTCCAGAATGAACATATTTTTCATGATTTGCTCACCTTTATACAATTCTGTATGACTTTCTTTCCTCAGAAAAGAAATTTCATGATTAACTTTTTCAAGTCAAAAATACTGTAATGCACAAAATATTATTACAGTTTAAAATGACTGTAATATATGAAACATTACAATTTATTTCTGATCAAAGCAGTATTTTCAGCATCAGTCTTCAGCGTCACATAATCTTCAGAAGTCCTTCTAATATGCTGAATCGCTGCTAAATAAACATTTCTGGTTATTATCAGTGTTGAGCAGCTTCATATTTTTGTTAAAACTTGCATTTTTTTCATTTATTTGAAAGAGAAATGTTTTGTAGCATTATTTAAGGCTCAAAATATGGCAAAAGCACCATAAAAATAAAATTTGGCCATGCATATGATTGTATTTCAAGTCTTCTGAAGGCGTGCAGTTTGGTTTAATAATACATTAACAGTCCATCCAATGTGCATTTTTTGGAACTTGACAAATTACTGTATGCTTCCAAATAAAAAACGGGGGTTAATATCCTGCAAAATGTCACTGTTTTGTGAACTAGGTTGAAGACCTAAACTATTCAGGACATCAGAACTGTTAGGAAAACTGTTTTACTAAAATGCAACGGTTTAAAACAATCCACCTTGCTTGTTAGGGTGTTCCCTGTCAAGTGAATGAGTCTGATGTATTGTCCTCTAGCACAGAGCAGGGAGTGTCCAGGTCTTTTCGAGGATCTGGGGCATTCCTAGTGATGTTTTGACACGAGCATTAGATTACACAACATACAGAACACAAATCCTGCCTGACTGTGTTGTTAGACGGAGCTAACCATTCAGTCCAGATACATTGAGAGAAACTTCCTCTACGCTGATTAACAGAGAAGCTATGACACATGCATATCTCTTTTACATATCCAGTTTAACCACTACACTGAGCTCATGACATTATTGACTAGTGTGGATACGCACAAGAAGTCTAGCCCTTAATTTGCATTGTCAGTGAAGTTAAATACTTGAGTGACAGTAGCATTCATAACATCAAATTGCTTTAATGTTAATGCACCCCTTTTATTTCAAATGCTGAGCTTGCTAACTCAGGATGAGTAATCAAACTTTCATGTGTGTGTATCTGAGCATGTTTTAACTGGAGACCGTGCAGGGAGGGGTTCTCATTGACATCAGTGACACACGTCCGCTTCAGGGATCACTGCACCTATTGTGGGGGTATCGGGTGGTCAGGGTGGAGAGAAAACGTACTCTTTTTGCTTTAATGTAAGAGTCAATGCACTATTGTTTGAGATGAATAACAGTGACTACTGCTGAACATGAGCTGTGTGCTTGCTGGAGGAAGTTTTTGTCTGAACTTGTCTGGGGAATGCAAAGCAAAAGCTGAACAAAGAGACTTACATGCAAAAGCATGTTGGTTTTGGTTACATTTACTTTTATAATGTATAATATTAATCAGAATTTGTATCTGAAAACCATTTAAAATAATATTTTTTTCAGTGATAACTATCTTTTTTTTAAGTATTTAATTACATTATTGCATATTTTACCAGTGACTATATCCTATATATATATATATATATATATATATATATATTATACACAGTATTGTATGTGTTAACAGAGAGAGCTCCAGGACAAACAGACAGACATGGTGAAGACGGTCACAGCAGCAGAAAACGCCATTAACAAGTTACAGGCCAACACAGTGAATATAGAGGTAAAACACCACATTCAAAGACTTGAACTTCACTTTACTCTCTTAGAATCAATATGAAACCCTCTTTAAACCCCATTTTACTTCTGTTACCAGTGTGTTTTGTGTATAGTCAGTCACTTTGGCTATTCAAGATCATAAACTTGAGTGTTTAATAGTTCACATATTAACTAGAAACTGGTAATGAAGGTCATTCCTTCTTTGAATTCAGGTTCAGGTACACTTTTAAAAATGCTGGGTTTTATCAACCCAACTTTGTGTCAAAGATGGAGTAATCCAGCTGTTGGGTTACATTTATTAATTTAATATTTTAACCCAAAGGTTGGGTTAGTCCATATCTGATCCAAAGTTGGGTTAAAACAACCCAGCAAGAGTTATCTGACTAACTTTTCTGGGAATATTTTATGTTTTATTAATGTCAGTTTTAATATAAGATGATATTTGATAGGTCATCACTGAAATCTTAAGAGGAGATATGAAAGAAATACTAATCATTCTAGAAATGACTAAATGTTTGGACCTACAAATGAAGATGATGGATGTCATTTAAGACATTTCCCTCCAGTTTTGCTCTGGCAGTGACTTTTTTAGTTGTCTCTTTGACTTTGAAGTGTCTCAGTCTGTCTGTTTGGCCACAGGCGTCTGTGAAGGAGGTGCGTGGAGTGATCGAGGAGCAGTTTAACATACTTCAGGCGGCCGTGGAGCAGGCGGAGAAAGAAGTGAGCGAGATCTTAGAGGTGGAGGAGCGACAGGCGCTGCACCAGGCCGAAGGAATCCGGGTTCATCTGGAACAACGCTGCACTGAACTCAAGAAAACCCAGAGTCAGGTCGAGAAAATCACCAAGAACAAAAATGACATTGACTTCCTGCAGGTAAGGAGGTTACTTCCTGTTTCCTGATGGGTTGATCATGACATTAAAGCATCTGTGAAGCTGTCAGTTAAAGTTAAAAAGTTGCAATGCATTGGCCACAAGGATATTACTGTGAACTAAAACTATTAAAAATACTTTTGTAAACTGAAACGGAAAAATAAGCTTAATTAGAAGCACTAAATTTACTCAAATGAAACTTGAATAAATATCAAATCTGAATAGCAACATTAAAACACTAATAAAGTAACAAAACATAACATAACATGGTTACTAAAAATTCAACTAAAATGAAAACTGAAATGATAAAAATAAACACCAAATTTAATAGTGTATAAATCTACAAATAAATTATCTCTCTGTAAATATTAGTATATAAATAAAAAAGGCAACATTTATAATTTTCATTTAGTATAGTTTGATGCTAAAATAACTAAAAGTAAAACTGAAATAAAAATGAATGAACACAATATAGACATATTTTAAAACAAAGATCGAAACACACATTTAATAAAACCTAAACTAAAATGAATGATACTCAATGATACTAAGATTTTATACATTTTTAAATTTTATACACGGATAGAAATAATACTAAAATAACACTGGTTGGCCAAGCATTTGCATATGCAAAATGTGTTTCTGAACTTTAATTGTTTTTCTAATTGTTTCCGGTATTAATTATATGAGTATTGTTTTCCAGGAGTATTCACAGTGGAAAAAGGAAGCTGTTGATGTGTCTTTACCTGGCATTTATATCGGCCTCATGGATCGACTGCAGTCATTCAGTCGCATTATCACACAGTCCACAAAAGAGATGTGCGAAAACCTGCTGACCTCCTACTCCAACAAACTCAAAGAAACCTGTAAAAACGGTCAGTGTGCACAACAATAAACATCTCCACACACAAGTGACACATCTTGCTATGAATTTGAGCAATTCAGAAAAATCAAACATTTGTGTTCTATGACGTTTGCTATCTTACTCAAATATATTGTTTCAATTCACAGATAATGTAGGCATAAAGACGACGGTTTATGCCGTGATGGCTGCAAAAAAGAACATGTCAATTCCAAACCCAGAGACCAGAGACGACTTTCTTAAATGTGAGTGTTTGTGGTGACATCACCATACTTCCCTAGTTAATTGATTGCATTTATATTTAAGCACTTACAAATGAGGATAATCAAATCAGCAAAAGAGCAACAATTATGAATTCCCCAAAAAAAGCACTCATTTGCATACATTTCCAGAACAAATATACTGTATAAACACTGGTTAAAACCAGGTTCAAATTTTTTGTTGACATATTAGAGGTTTTTCACAAAATGGGATTTTGTTTTTATCTCTCCATAAATCATAAAATACAGTCAACAGCCAGAAAAAATACACTTTCGCCATTTTTCAAGAATTAAACTTTAAATTATAAATCGGGTGAATTATATATGAACAAACCCTTCTGTAAAAACATATAGTGAGGAAGAAAACTTTTACATTTGGTGTATGTTAGTGCAGCTGAAGTGGAGAGAAAACTTTTAAAGATTTGTATTGTAATTGAAATATACAGATGTAAAAAGATAAAGTGCAATAATAAAATCAAGCAAAGACATATGGATAAACCCCTCAGTAAAATCCTTCAGAATATAGCCAGGAATAAAACTGCTACGTTTAGCGTTTGTAAGTGCTGCTGAAGTGGAGGAAAAACTTTTAGAGATATGTATTGTAATTGAAATATACATATGTAAAAAGATAAAGTGCAGTAATAAATCCAGGTGGATTGATATACTGTATTAACAAAACCCTCAGTAAAAACCTTCAGGATATAGATTGGAATACAACTGTTAAGTTTGGTGTATGTAAGTGTTGCTGAAGTGGGGAAAAAGTTATTTTGAGGAAACAGCACTTAAAAAATGTATTGTAATTGAAATCTGCAAATGCAAAAACTGTACGTGTAATAAAATAAACACTTAAATGTTGGAAGTTTTCTTTCAACTAGTCTGAAACAACACATTTTATAGCCCACAATCTCAAATTTATTTCATTGCCTTAAAATGAAAAATGTAAAATATAAACAATAAAAGTAAAATAGTACATTATGATATTGAAATGACAGTGACGCTTATAATACACGAACAGCATTACATTGCATTATATTACTGTAGACTTGACTTTTCGCTCATTTTCTCCCACAGATGTCACGCCTCTGACCTTTGATGCAGATACGGCCCACCAGTATCTGCGTCTGACAGAAGAACGGAAGAAGGTGACAAACACCACGCCGTGGCAGCAGAGCTATCCCGAGCTCCCCGAGCGCTTCCAGCACTTCAAGCAGGTGATGACAGTCGAGAGCTTCTACATGGGCCGCCACTATTTCGAGGTGGACATGAGAGGAGAAGGCACTCACATCGGCCTGACGTACAAGAGCATCGACCGCAAGGGATCGGAGAGCAACAGCTGCATCACGGGAAACAGCTTCTCCTGGTGTGTGCAGTGGGACGGACGCAGCTTCTCTGCGTGGCACAGCGATGTGGAGACGCCGCTCAGTGTCCCCAAAGCCACGCGGATCGGAGTCTACGTGGATTATTCTGCCGGCGTGCTGGCTTTCTACGACGTGGAGAATAGCATGGTGCTCATCCACAAGTACCAGGCTGAGTTTCTGGAGCCGCTTTACCCGGCCTTCTGGCTTCCCAAGAAGGAGTGTGTCGTGCTTTTGGAGCCAGGAGCTTCCCTGACAACCCCTTCTCCTGTTACCTCTCCTAAATAAAGTGTTTCTGCTTCTCGTATCCACATCATTTCCTTCTTATAGGGCCCTGTTTACACCTGGTTTTGTTCACCTTACACAGATACAGATGCAATGGTGTAAACAGGGCTTTAAGAGATCTACTGTAACCTCTGACTGATATTACATTTTGTGACTACAACAGTGTATTTATACAAGATGCCTATTAAAATACCTACAAACACGTTTTGTGCATTGATCACATATCACAAAAAATATCTTTAAGTATAATTTTTCAAACATGCATGAATCTATATATATATATATATATATATATAAATTAATAAAAGTAAATATATTTTATTCTTATATTTATATATATTAAGTATATGTGGGGATTATTTAATATTGTTTCATTCATGTTGCAATAATAATATTGCACACGTGACCGAACCCATTTGACGTAGTTGGATATTGCTGTACATTTCACTTGGTTTGGGTTAACGGGACAGATATGGCTATTTAATGACTTTGTAGTCTGTACACTGTATGCTGCTTTTTTCCCTTATATTTCACATTTTATGTTACATTCTGTGCCTAGGATCAAATGTGACAACAATAAAACATTGTCTGTCTATGCAAATAAAAAATTGCTACAGTAAAGTGCTGATATTTGTCCACGTGTTTAATTGCAGTGAGACATAACCGGTTGCACCATTCTAGGATGTCACAAAGCCTAAAGGAGTACAGGGATCATGTTTGACTGAGGATAATTATTACATAACTGCTTTTTATTTGACCTAAGTTCTATATTCAGAATTAATGTGGAAAAAAAAGCAAGAAAGTCAAATATTAAAAAGCAAGAAAGAAAGTCAAATATTACTGAATGAGGAAAATGGCACATAGTGGCTAATGTAAGAGCCACTTTTATCCAAGCAATCAATCATATACATTTTAAATTTAACATACTTTAGTGACATAAATATCATTACATAATTTTTTTTTTTTTATCATTGTGTAGAATAATCCTCACATCAGAGTTTTAATTTAAAAAATAACCACAATGAACCAGTGTATAAAAACATTAAAATATCGAATCATATGTATATATGAATATATCAAATATAGAAATTATTAATAATCATATGTATTTTATAACTTTTATTTTTATATATAATATTATATATTAAATATTATCATATCATATATATCTATACACATATGCTATTTACAAAAATAAATGGAATGAAGAGAGTATACAAAAAAAAAACAATATAAATTGCGAATTGGATATTGCACCTGATAAAAATAAAAAATATTTTTTACTAATTAATTAATAAATAAAATTCATTAAATTAAAAAAAAATGTATTTCTCTGTTTCTGTTGTTTTGGGGGAAAAAAGTTTTCTGTTCAGGCGCGCTGTAGTGAGTCCTCACAGACCCGGAAGTGACGTGTCGTGTAACGTCAGTAGGACCAGGAACAACAGCAGTCGAAATGAAGCTGGTAAGTAAAAATATTCTATTTTATTCCATTATCAATTCTTCTCAAACACTGTAGACATGATTTACGTTCCTCTAAAATGACGTTGAAGATAAGGAATAACGCGGGTTTAGCTTAGCCAGTCCTCTGATAGTAAACAGCTCACTGCCTCAGATCGAGTTTTCCTAGGTTTAGGTTTAATTAAATGTTTAATTAGTCGTTATAAATCGTGTTTCTGAGCCTGACTGCTGTCATCTTGTTTCGCTTCCAGGACTCAAACGATGATGAAGATGTGGCTTTATTTGATGCTGAGGAAGATTCAGCCGCGAGAAAGAACAAGATCAAGTGTGTTTGTTGTCATCGTTAGCTTTAACTAGTTTTGTGATATGATTCTGTTTAAATCATGGTTTAGTACATTTTAG
This sequence comes from Carassius carassius, assembly GCF_963082965.1. NCBI lineage: Eukaryota > Metazoa > Chordata > Actinopteri > Cypriniformes > Cyprinidae > Carassius > Carassius carassius. Next base: position 27,991,002 of record NC_081794.1, read on the forward strand.
TGACGTCCTCATGTGAAGAATGAGAAAAAAAGACGAATTCTTAATTAAAATATATTATTTATTAATAATATAGGATTTGAGTAAATTAATGCATTATTATAAAAAAGTAAATGCATTATTGATATTTTAAAAGTATGTTGACCTTTTAGTAGGATTTTATTAAATGTATTGTAAAATATTATTATATTATAACTACATTTTTTTAATAATGAAATATTCAAATACATTATTGTTATTAATTAAATTTGTTAATAATAATGCAATATGTTTAGGGTTAGTTTATAGTAATTGTATAATATTGAGATAATTATACCTTTTTTTAATTAGTACAAATATAAAATGTATTATTATTAATAATTACTATTATTATTATTTAAATAAATGTTTGTTATTAATTAAATATATTATATTATTATTATTATAAATAAGTAAATGCATTATTATGATAAAGTCAAGTTAAGTTAGTTATTTATATTTTAATAGTATTTAGGCCTTTAAGTACGTTTATTAAATGTGTTAAAATATCTTAATATTATTATAATATCACTACATTTTTTAATAATGAAATATTTAAGTCCATTATTGGTATTAATTAAATTGGTCAATTAATATGTTAAGGGTTAGTTTATAGTAATTATATAATATTGTGATAATTATACCTTTTTTTTAATTATTACAAATATAAAATGTATTATTATTAATAATAATAATATTATTTAAATATTTTTTTATTAATTAAATATTATTATTATTATTATAAATAAGTAAATGCATTATTACATTAAAGTTAAGTTAGTTATTGATATTTTAAAAGTATGTAGGCCTTTAAGTACTTTAAATACATTATTGTTACTTATTAAATTTGTGAATAAAAATGTTATATGTTAAGGGTTAGTTTTATAGTAATTATATAATATTGTGATAATATTTATACCTTTTTTTAATTAGTACAAATATAAAATGTATAATTATTAATAACTACTATTATTATTATTATTATTATAAAACACATTTTTCTTATTAATTAAATCTATTTGTAATCGATTATTTTTCACTCTAATAATGCTGTGTGTTTAGAGTAGGGCTTTGGGTTTGTTTATAGTAATTATTGCACATGAGGTGTGTGGATGTCCTCATGTAGACGAATGAGCTAAATAAACGAGTGTGTGATTCCAGGCATCCGGTGGCATCATTCTTCCACCTGTTCTTCCGGGTCACTGCTATCCTGGTTTACCTGCTGTGTGGTTCAGTCGGTGGATCCTTCATCGCCTGCATGGTCACCATCATCCTCCTCCTGTCATGTGACTTCTGGACGGTGAAGGTTTGTGTTTAGAATAACTGATCAGGTGTTCATAAATCATTACAGTTGCTGGAGTTAAATCGAGCATTGTTATAACTCCTATTTAAAGATTCAAACAAACCTCTAACCCTTCATATTAAACCTCAGCATGTAAGCTGTCTGGTTTGTTTTGTTGTAGAATATAACAGGCCGACTGATGGTGGGTTTGCGCTGGTGGAATCAAGTGGATGATGATGGAAAAAACCATTGGGTGTTTGAATCCAGAAAGGTACACACACACACACACACACACACACACACACACAGTCCTCCGTAGAGTGGCATAAAAATATATTGAATATTTTTGTTGTTATTTACAGAAAAACAAACGAAAAATGTGCTCACCAAGGCACATTGTTTATTAAATTAATAAAATATCTTAATATTATTATAATATCACAAAATTTATTTTACATTATTGTTATTAATTAAATTGGTTAATAAAATGTATTATGTTAACATTTAGTTTATAGAAATTATATAATACTGTGATAATTATTTATTTTAAAAATTAATTAGTTCAAAAATTAAATGTATTATTATTAATAATAATTATTATTATTTAAATACATTTTAGTTAATTAAATATATTATTATATATAAGTAAATGCATTATTACAATAAAGTTAAAGTTAAGTTATTATTGATATTTTAAAAGTATGTAGTGTAGGCCTCTAAGATTTTATTAAATTGATTAAAATATTTTAATATTACTGCATATTTTAATAATGAAATATTTAAATAAATGATTGTTATCAATTCAATTTGTTAATAAAATTGTAATATGTTTATGGTTAGTTTATATTAATTATATAATATTGTGATTTGTGATAAATATCTAATTATAATTATTATTACAGATAATTATAATTATTAATTATCTGCATTTATTAAAAAATATTATTACAATTCAAAATAAGTGTTTTCTATGTGAATATATTATAAAATGTAATTTATTCCTCTAATATAACGCAGAATTTTCATCCTTATTTCTCCAGTCTATCTTCACAAATCATGTGATGCTCAAGTGTTTATTTGAAATGGAAAACGTTTGTGTATTATAAATCTCTTTCCTGTCACATTTAATCAATTGAATGTATCCTTGATGAATAATTCTATTAATTAAACACCCATCTTTAGAATGAGAGTGCATGTATATGACATACAGTGAATGTGAATTTGCATTTCTCCATTTGTTGTGTTACATTGACATCCTGTCTCTGTGCTTGCAGGCCGGAGGGAATCAGTCTTCAGCGTCGCGTTCCTCAAACGCAGAGTCTCGTATCTTCTGGCTGGGTCTGATCATCTGTCCCGTCGTCTGGGTCATCTTTGCTTTCTTTACGCTCGTCTCCTTTAAGATCAAATGGCTGGTGAGTTGTGAGCAGCTCTTCGTCTGTCGGTCTTTATTTGAAAGACGATGGTGATCTGTGAGTGATGTTGTCTTGTCTCTCAGGCCGTGGTGATTTTGGGAGTGGTGTTACAAGGAGCCAATCTCTACGGATATGTGCGCTGTAAAGTAGGAGCCAGAACAAACCTGAAGAACATGGCCACAAATTATTTCGGACGGCAGTTTCTCAAACAGGTGTGTTATTGTAATTCAAGAACATCTTCTTAATCGTATCCTAATTTCATTAGCATCGTGTGATGGTACAGTATCTAACTCCATTTGATTCTCTTCTAGGCTTTCACGAAACAAGAGGAGTCTTAGGAAGGAGCGTCTGCATCTGTTTTCATTGATGAACTTTTAATGTTATGCTTTTTTAAAGATGAAAATGAAGCAAAGGTTGCTTAAGAAGTTGTTACTAATTTGTTTTTGCTTTGTCAACCACGAGCTGTTTAATAATGTGCTTGACATTTAAAATACCTTTAACTTCTTTATAGTTTTTGTTTAATATCTAAGTATTCAGGGTATGTTTTATTATAATATTGCATGACATCATGCATTATGCTTCTGTTTTGCAGACAGTGAAAAAAAAAGATGTATATATTTATATTCTGCTGTAAATTGCTGTATACTCTCTGTAGTGAATTGAATGAAAGTTTGATTGATTGGATCTCATGTTCAGTGAATTTAGGAAATAAATGGAGTTTTGCCCAGTGAAGTCAGCCACCAACACCACATAATTAAAACTTGTCAAAATCAAAGTGGCTTCTAATACCATTAAAAATTCCTTTTAACTTTAAATTTTAAATCCGTTTCTTTCTTTTTTTTCTTGCCAGACATGTTAATGTCCCCTATAAATATTAATACAATTAAAGTTAATGATAAATTAATATCATTATTCTCACATATATTGCAAGTTACCTGCACTCTTAAAGAGCTTACATATGCGATTTAAGAAAAATTAACAATTGTGTCGTTGAACCTGCAAACAAAATAGTGAGAGAGAGAATTGACTATCTGTAATCCCAGCACTCACACTCATGGAAACTCTTCAAGATTTTATTTACAATGTAAAGTCTTTGTACAGCATTAAAGGGTAAGGGGAAATTAGAGGTTTAACAATATGGATAATTCAAAAAGAAAGAATAAGACGCTTGTAGCTTCAGGAGGGGGTTAAGGCCAAAATAACAAACAAAAAAGGGGATGCTAACTGAAACAAAGTAATCTAACTTACCTAGCAATCGAAAGGTTGTGAGTTCGAGCCCCGGGCCGGCAGGAATTGTGGGTGGGGGGAGTGCATGTACAGTTCTCTCTCCACCTTCAATACCACGACTTAGGTGCCCTTGAGCAAGGCATCGAACCCCCAACTGCTCCCCGGGCGCCGCAGCATAAATGGCTGCCCACTGCTCCGGGTGTGTGCTCACAGTGTGTGTGTGTGTGTTCACTGCTCTGTGTGTGTGCATTTCGGATGGGTTAAATGCAGAGCACAAATTCTGAGTATGAGTCACCATACTTGGCTGAATGTCACTTCACTTTCACTTTCACTTTCAAAGAAAACATCAAAATCAACAACATGTCTCTTCCCTGACTTCCTCACTGTTCCACAAAACCAGGAGGAAAGCATACGTTGATAAAATAAAAGTGGCACCCACCTCCTTACTGCCTCTGCAGGCAGAAGAAGAAAACAAATTTCTAATCACTACAGCCAGTACAACAGGCTGTCTTGAAGATACACTACAGGCCCTGATCACACAATAGCAATCAAATACAACAGGCTTTCTTAAAGCAGCACCACTGCTTAAACCACCAACTGGGAAAACAGACCAGCCAAACTCTCTCTGGTGTTTTGTCCGTTCCCTCGGTTTAAATACAAGCTCCTCTCCACAGCTCTGACGAGGAACAGGTGACATCAATTAGGTCTTCTGTGAGAGGACAGGGAGGAACAGAGGAAAACCAGCAAAAACTACAACTCCCAACAGGATGTCAGGCATCAATGAAGCACAGTTACATATGGAGTTAACACACAGTATTACCAGCAACAATGACATACGTCTTAGGATGTAACATAGTGCTGTCAAACGATTAATCGCATCCAAAATAAAAGTTTTTGTTTACATAATATATGTGTGTGCTGTATTTATTATGTATATATAAATACACAAACGGTATATATTTTGGAAATATTTACACGCATATACATTTCTATATATTATATTTTATATTATAAATGTAATACATACAAATATTTTTTTTCTTAAATATGTACACGCATGTGTGTGTATATATGTATTTATATATGCATAATAAATCTACACAGCACAATTATGTAAACAAAAACGTATTTTGGATCAGATTAATCGCGATTAATCTTTTGACAGCACTAATATATATATATATATATATATATATATATATATATATATATATATATATACTTTTTTATTGGTACATATTTGGATTTTCGAAAAAGAAAGAACTAAGAACTTTTATTTTGTACATGCAATCGACTTCACTGCCGTTTTGTGTTGTATAGTTTCCGCTGTCTTCACGTCAAACGCTGTAATATTATTGTGTATTTTGCACTGATCCCGACGGTGCCAGCTGTCATTTCTGTCACATTTCTGCCTCTCAGGATGATCCCAACCGAAGACGCGTCCGCTCGTAAGCGGGAGATCGAGGACAAACTCCAGCAGGTTCGTTAAAAAGAGACATAACAGGAAGAATGAAGAATAACCCGAGAGTCCCGTGATCAGGCGGCGGATGTTATTAATAGTATTTATGTCACTCGCGATCAACTAGAATCAGAATCTGAGTATTGTCATTAAAAATAATGTCACGGAGCATTTTAGAAGCTTAATGATAGACAACAAATAATAAAAAATAACAATGCTGTTGATGGGGTGTGTTCACTTGAGAGGTCATCATGATAATTTACAGAATTCGTATAAAGTTACGTCACCTGTATTTAATCTACAGGAGCAAGAAACTCTGTCTTTTATTCGTGAAAGCCTGGAGAAGAGTGATCAGCTCACTAAAGGAATGGTGAGAGATGAGCAATTCATAATATAGTTGGAAGTGTGTGTGTGCTTTATGAGGTGTGTATAATAACATATCACTACAACATGAACATGGTTAATGAGGTCACTTCCTGTGTCCCTGTAAAACAAAAGGCTTTAAAAACATACAAAACGGTGATTTAAGAAATCTTAATTGCCAGTAGTTTTCTGTGAGGGTTAGGTTTAGGTCAAGGGGGATAGAAAATACACAGTTTGTACAGTATAAAAAACATTATGAAGACCACAAGTGCAAGTGTGTGTGTCTGTGTGTGTGTGATCCTAGTTTTAAGTTCAGACTAAAATAACAGCAGTGTTGTACAATGATATCTGGTGTTCATATGCCATTGTCTGTTGTTACTTTATTATTTTGTAGTTTATTTTCTGAATGAAAGCATGTTTTGTCTCCTGTGAGGTGTCCATCCTGTCCTCGTTCGAGAGCCGTCTGATGCAGCTGGAGAACTCCATCATCCCGGTCCATAAGCAGACGGAGAACCTGCAGCGACTGCAGGAGAACGTGGATAAAACCCTCTCCTGCATGGATCACGTCATCAGTTATTATCACGTGGCCAAAGACACCGACAAGATCATCCGGGAAGGGTGAGAGTGACCTGAGACTGTTCTTCAGTGATCGACCGATATATCGGCTGAGACGTTTCGGTTTTATATTTCAGCTATTTTTAGGACATTTCTAATTAATTCATTATATAATTTTATTTAAAAATTAATCATTTTAATAGTTATAATTATTTAATTATTTTATTTTATTATTTATTAATTATTGAATTATTATACTCACCAAGGCTGCATAATACACTATAATTATAATATAGTATATTGTATATAAAATGGATTTTATAATTTATAATACTAATGTATAACTTAATAGCAGATAGATAGATAGAGAGAGATGTGTGTATATATACGGTATTCAAAAATATATATATATATATATATATATATATATAAAATAGAGTTTAATTTTATATACATAGTTTTTATTTTATTAAATAATAATTGATACATAATATTAAATTAACATTATATAAAAAAATTTAAAATAGTTTAAGTAAATTAAATATAATTATTTTGAAGTCTCTTAGACTCATGAAGACTGCATATAATTGATCAAAAATACAGTGAAAACTAATTTTGTGAAATATTATTAGTTTTAAATAACAGATCAAATATAGACAGATGGATGGATGGATGGACAGATAGATAGGTTATAGGTTTATGTATGTTAAAGGGTAACTCCACCCATTTGCATTAAGAGGTCCATTGTTAGAAAACCAGTCATACTATTGAATGGTTGTGCAACATTCTCTCATTTTCCCCTGAGACGAGAGAAATCCACTATTTACCTTTTTCACTTCCTCCTACAATGACGCAAAAATCGTCATTTGACGTCATTGTAGGAGGAAGTGTAAAAAGGGTGGATTTCTGTAAAGACTACAAGCACAAGTAGTCTGCCCATAGGGGGTTGTGCCTAATGCGCTAACAGACCTATCACAGATCAGTGCCCGTGCGTTTGATTTCACCGGGAGAAACTTGGAGGAAAATACTGATTTTTCAGACGGAAGCATTGGGGAGGATTTTGATTTAGACGAAGTTATGTTAGAAACGGATGTTCGTGGCTACCTTTATGAGCCACAGTACAGCGACGAGCAGCTAAAAAAACATGAAAAGCGTCAAACTAACACAGTAAAACATGGTTGATTTACATCGATAATAGCAAACTTATATATAACTTTTAGCTAAGTGTCTAACGTTACATTATTACGTTACATACTAACTTTACTTACTCATTTCTTGACAAGTGTAACGTTAGTTACTGAGGCAGACACACTAAAACAACAAGCGAGCAAAACATACAAGATATTTAGTTCGTAAACAGAAAAATCATAGGAGATGTGTTTCTTTACAGCAGACGACTATGTCAGTGTGTGTTCTCAGTAGCCACTAGCTGCTAATAGAGTCTAGTCAGAAATAACATTACCTCCAGGCAAATGCGTTTAGTGCTGCTAGTGCTGGTGGTTCCCGACGTTCCTGGCTTTTCGTCGTCGTCGTCTGGCAAGGAAAATACTGAAGGAATTGCGTTTTTCAAAAGCGCGGGTCTCTTCAATCCTAGGGGGTTAGGCGCATAATCTTCGTGCTTGAAATGTAAACTGCACACCGTCTGATGTTTTAGTGCTTCAAGTGTTGTGTCCTCACCGAACTTAGGGTTATTGATAATGTTAGCCCGTAGCCACTTTTTGCACAAGTCCGTATCTTTCGGGAATCTGTGAATACTTTTCCTTGTTCTTGAACAACATCCCGGTACTATGCAAGTGCACACCATTTTGTCACAAAAACATTAATTTGGTCGCAAAATAACTCTTCACAACAAATTGTGCCAAATAATTTACAATCGGTAGCGTAGACAGAGGAGAGCTCAACTAATCCACATTGATGGGCGGAGTAGTGGGAGTGGCCTGCGGAGCTGAGCATTGCAATGCACTATGGGGATTGTTGTCTACAGTCCACAAGCTCTAAAAAGTTATTTTCTGCCTTTTATAGGCCCAGAAGGACCAAAAAAAAAAAAAATGATACTATTCTACTACATATATGACCCACTTTCAATACACATTCATGTCTCCACGGGTGGAATGACCCTTTAATAGATTATAAACTAACAATAGCCATGTTTCCATCCAAAAAAATATTTGCAAGCACATTTTTAATTTAACTTCTACATTTAATTGCATAAATTCCATGAGGCATACAATATTGCAAAAACTAGTTTGGAAACGCTTTATGTCAAGACAATGGGTTTTAAAGGGATAGTTCACCCAATAACTACAGATTTACAGATAAAATATAGACCGACAGACAGACTGACAGATAGATAGAGAGGTATGTGGATAGACTCTGATTGGTCATTCACTGATGTTGCAGGCCTGCAGGTCGTCTGGATGAGTATCTGGCCTGCATCGCAAAGATCCAGAAAGCCGTGGAGTATTTTCAGGACAACAATCCCGACAGTCCCGAGCTCAACACAGTGGTACGTACAGTTTGTCACGCTCTCAAGCTTCTTCAGTCCGTATGTAGCTCCTCAGCGAGGCTGTCCTGTTGCAGAAAGCGCGCTTCGAGAAGGGGAAGGAGCTGCTGGAAGCGGAGTTTCGCAGCCTGCTGACCCGCTACAGCAAGCCAGTGCCGCCCGTCCTCATCCTGGACGCCATCGGAGGAGACGAGGACATGGAGGTGCAGGAGGACGTGACGCTGGAGCACCTGCCCGAAGCCGTCCTGCAGGACATCATCTGCATCTCTGCCTGGCTGCTGGAGTACGGACGCAACCAAGGTGTGCACACACACAAATGTGCCATTATCAGTGCCATTAATGTCAGGTGTCATTAGTGTTGGTTCTCAAAGGATTTTTTCCATTCATTTTTCCCAACGGGTTTTAAAATACTGGACCAAACCAACCAGTTACGAGCAGAAGCACAACGCTACAAACTAAGACTGCAAAACAATGAATCGTGATTAATCACATTCAAAATAAAAGTCTGTGTTAACACACTATATGTGTGTGTACTCTGTATACATTTATTATGTATATATAAATACACACACACACACACTCACACATATGTATATATTAAAACATATATATTTGTATGAATATATATTTATACTTGTATATGTGCATGTATCTGGTGTATTTATATAAACATAATAAATATACACAGTACACACACATATGTAAACATACTTTTATTTTGAATGCGATTAATCATTTTGCAGCCCTGCTACAAACATTTATTTAAAGTATTTGAAGATCACAACTACAATCCCATGAGGCATTGCAAATGACATAATCGAATTTAAAATGAGCGTGAAATATAAAACTATTCATGTTTTTTAAATAAATAAATGCTGCCTTGGTGAGCGGAAAAGAGAGAAATTTAATTTAAATGTAATTATTTAATCAATTTAATTATTTAATTGTTAATTTAAAACACCTAATTAAATAACATAAAATAATTAATTAGTTGAATATATGTTATATGTTATATTATATGAATATATTGAATATATGAGTCAAAGATAAAAGTATTTTGATGTCCGGATGAAATTAAATTTTTTAAAGTTATTTTATATGCATATAAAGCATATTAAATTCAAGTAAACTGTCTATTTTAATGTTTTAAATTAATTTTGTGGGAGAAAAAAGTTTTTCCATCATCATTCAGAAAAACATATATTTGATTAATAAAAATTAATACAATAAAATTTGTGTAAAAAATAAATGACTCTTATTCTGACCTTTACTTAAAATATCTAAAAAAAAAATTTAACTTATAGAAAATTTGAAACTTCTTAAAATAGTCTTTTAATGAAATCTATTAATCTATCAAATCTTGTATCTCTGACATGTTTTCTGTAAATTGAGGTAAAAAAGTTAAGTATAGTCATTAATTCAGAAAAAAAAATTATGTAAAAAAGTTAACTTATAATGTACCAAAAAGTGAAATGTATTATATAAATATATATTATTTGTTGATTGTATCTGTGGATGCAATGTTTATTTAAAATTTATACACACAATTATTGTTGTATGAAAACTGTTCTGCACAGCATCATGGGTAATGCAGTTTTCCACCACGAGTTCTGCTATTAATTCACTTGATTATATAAAAATAACGTGAACAGATGGCTTTACCAAAAGCATCTATCCTTGATAAACAACCTCACAACAGCTCATCGGTTAAAAATCGGTTTCCCTGTGGAGAAAATGAATGGTTTTACTTCCAGAACCTGACTGTTGCTCTCTAAGGGTGTTTGAAATCTCATGTCGTGTGTTTGTTTTCCTGCAGACTTCATGAACGTGTATTTCCAGGTCCGGTCCAGTCAGCTGGATCGCTCCATTAAGGGTCTAAAGGAGCATTTCCGTAAGAACAGCGCCAGCTCTGCCATCCACTCGCCCGCCGTTCAGACCAAACGCAAGGAGACGCCCACCAAGAAGCCTCCCAAAAGACCAGGTCAGTGACCTTTAACCCTTCACCCCACTAGAGCGGGTCTCTTTGGGTTTCTGCTGGTGCTGATGGATCACGATCAGCTGTATCTGACCTCCATGACCTCGTTTCCTGTCGAAGTTCTCCTCTTTTCCCGTTGTGTGTTCATACTAACCGTCTCCTCTCCCCATTTCTCTTCTCTATCTCACTGGTTTCTGATGATGTCAGTCTACATCCCAGGTAAAGTCACAGCTGTGTTTGTGACGCGTCCATCGCTTGCTTCTGTTTGCAGAGCCAGAGCCTCACACACATATATGTAATAGAACATGCTATGATAGGACTATTCACATGCAACCCAAACATGTATCACTTGTAAAATTTGCTGGTGAAACACACAAAAGATTATTCATACAGAACGTGAGACAAATGTGTACTTTTGAGGAAGAAATTGACCAAAAAAAACATACAACTACCACTCAAAGGTCTAGGGTCATTAAGATTTTTATTAATAATAAAAATAAATGATAATAATAATAAAAAAATAATAATAATAATTATGTTTTTAAAAAAATAATGTAAATAATTTTAATTAGTTAATAATTAAATTCATTTGAGTTAAGTATTTTAAATTAACAGTTAAAATTGTTTAACCCTATTGAATAATTACATTTATATTTAAATTGAATTATTATTTTTTTGATCACCAGGGCAGCATTTATTTTATTTAAAAAAACAGCAACATTGTGAAATATATTGTTAAAAACTGTAAAATTGTGAAATATTATTACAATTTTAAATAACTGTGTGAATCTGTGTTAAAGTGTAATTTATTTCTGTGATGCTCCGCTGTATTTTCAGCATCATTCCTCCAGTCTTCAGTGTCACATGATCTTCAGAAATCATGATAATATGATGATTCACTGTCAAGAAACATTTCTGATTATCATCAATGCTGAAAACTTTAGTGCTGCGCTATATTTTTGTGGAAACTGTGATGCATTTAATTTTTCAGGATTCGCAGATGAACAGAAAGTACAGAATTTATTTGAAACAGAAATCCTTTCTAACATTATAAATGTTCACTGTCACTTTTGATCAATTGAATGCATCCTTGCAGAATAAAAGCATTCATTTCTTCAAAAATAAATTACCAACCCCAGACATTTGAATGGTAGTGTTTTATGAACCATTTGTCTTTCTATAATGTGAGAAGGCCTTAATACACACAGATATACACCAAAGCAGATGCATCCATCCAGACACACACACACACAACTTATATCTCAGCCAGACCAATTAATTGTTATTAATCAGGGTAACTATTATATTGAGCTAGTTTCTTAAGACATTCTCCTGTTACTGTATTTTTTTTTATCAGCGTGGAGGGCACATTTTGTTGGCTAACAGCTCTGTATTGTGTACGGAGAGTATAATATTGAAAAAGATAGTTCTTTGTTTTCTACTAACACTATTAACACTGACTGCATGCTCACTCCTCACCACACGGGGCGCTGTGACTGATCTGCCCTCACTAACACACTGACTCTGTCTTGGTCATGTGATGCTTATATTGCCTACAAAACATTTACTGCATATTAACTGCTTAATAAAGGGGTCATGTCACGATAAATTAAAAACAAAGCAACTTTTTTTTTGTTTGATCATTGCACTATTTATTGCTATTTGTACGATTTAGTTAATTGTACTATGAAAAGATTGTAATGTTTGCTACCCAAAAGATGAATTTAAACTACAGTTTTTATTTTTATTTTTATTAATTCACATACATAAGTCTAGAGTAACAACCTGTTCCAGGGCCACAGAGAATTAAAAATACACTAGAAAAACTCAGTGATTACAGAAAATGTCTTAAATGGAAAACTGATCTGATATAAAATGATGATATGATCCCTTTAAGACACGTGCCTTTAGTTTTAGTGGCACAATGACTGTCTGATGTGTTTGTGATGTGAAACATGTTTTAGATGAATAGTGTGGCTAATGCATTGGAACAGCACTTTTCTTAATGACTGTATTAACATCACTGTTTGTGACACAGTGCTGTGGTTTAATAGCTGTGATAGATTAACCGGTTGTATTTTCTCCTCAGTGTGTGTTTGTGTGACGTGTTCTTCAGTCTGTTTAGCTGTAGATATTGTGATGTGATGATGTGATGTTTGTGCACCGCATGTGTGTGTGTGTATGCAAGGTCCAAAATGAACTTTCTGCCACCGATGAGTCAACTGTGAAAATGTACTGGCAATCAAACATTATATATATATATATTCATAGACACCAAACTCTGTACATAAATTGTTCTTATCAAGATGGACAACTTTCTAATTAAATAGCTAAATAGCTACGACCAGCAGGAAGTCGGATATTTTGATTTGAATATGGATTTTGGAAACAATATAGCTGTGAATTAATGCATACTCCTCAGAGGAGAATTATACTATACACACCAAACTCTGTCTACATGATGCCAAAACATTGAGGAACTTAATTATATATATATATATATATATATATATATATATATATATATATATATATATATATATATATATATATATATTACATTATATAAAATTATATAATTGTTGTTTTTTTTTACTGGCCAATTACATTTAATTCATAAATATACTTATATCATAAAGTGTGATATAATTATTTGCCATTCTACATTTATTCTTCCAAAATTAACAAATACTAACTAAATTGAAAGTAGATTATATCCACTAGTAATCTCAGAGTAAAGTCACTTTGATGCATTCAGATTCTTAAAAAAAAAAAAACTGTAAATAACAAATAATTTATTTTACAGAAGAAAGAAAACATTTAATTCATCAAAAAAGCTTACTAATTTCATCCATTTATTTAAAACAAATAGAAATGTTTCAGATACGCTTTGAATGCAAGTAAATTCAAATCTTTGTTTATATTTAATTTAATTTTTAAAAGGAATTTTTAGTTTAAAGATTTTAGGGTTCCAAGATCAATGTTTGATGGTGAATTTTAAAAGATTCAAAATGTTACAAATTGACAAGCAAGTCACAAAAATATTATTTTGGGGTGTTTATGTTATATATAATAAATATATATAAACTGTATATAATTTTTTACTGCATCACAATCTTAATTCACTAAAATCAGTTCTTTCAGTTTGACCTTATAATGTTGGTAATGTTGCGCTTCCTAATATCCTAAGCCAGTTTATTGACTTTTATCAGTGTAACTGATTGGATGATTGTCAGAGGTTCATGTTGGACCGTGTGTGTGTGTGGGTGTGTGTGTGTGTGTGTGTGTGTGTGTGTGTGTGATAGCTGTGGTGTCGGCTGTAGTCTCGGAGGGATCTGGATTTCTCTCAGTTGTTGCTCTGGTGTCGGTGGACAGGGTTTGAGAAGCCCTTCCTCTTCCTCTTCCTCACGGTGTCTTCCTCTGTTTTCCTCCTGCATCCCTGCGTCTCTCCCCTTCTCTCTCTCTCTCTCTCTCTGTTCCTCTCTGTTTCTCTGTTTGGGTGTTGATGGGCGCAGGCACGATCCGTAAGGCTCAGAATCTGCTCAAACAGTACTCTCAGCATGGCCTGGATGGAAAAAAGGGTTCTAACCTCACTCCTCTAGAAGGTAAAGCACGCTGTCTTTCTGGTTTCCTTCCTCTTCTCAAGCTCTGTCTCTGGGTTTTTTTCTCACTTTTGCTGTTTTTGAACTGTTGCGTTTCCGAAAGCAGCAGTCGGACAACACAGAAACCTATGGGTCACAGCAGTTTCATCCTCAGCGAGGGTAAAAAATAAATAATAATTGTGTAATTAATAGTATTAATAGTATTAATAATTGTTATTTAATAATAAAAAACAATGAGGATTTGAAATGTGACATTGTGAAAACACTTAATTTACACACTAATTTACAGTTTAAGTTAGAGGCAATGAACAGCAGCATTTAACTAAATATTTTGCCACATACATTTCCAAAATATTTAGTAGACGATGTAATGTATTATGCAAAAGCTAAGTTTGCTATGCATGACATCATACTATCAGTATAGGTATTGTTAACTAAAAATGTCATAATGTGAAATAAAGCTGAAATATAATGTAAACATTAGTTCTGTCAAGCAAATGATGGCGATTAATTGCATCTAAAATAAAAGTTTTTGTTTACAGAATATATGTGTGTACTGTGTATATTTATTAAGTATATATAAATACATACACATACATGTATATATTTAGCTAATTTTTACATCTATCTACATGTATTTCTATGATTTATATTATATATGAATATTTTTAATACATAAACAAAGTTTTTCTGAAATATATGCTGTCGTATATAAATGTAAACAAAACAATATTTTGGATACGATTAACCGTGATTAATTTAGTTTGACCGCACTAGTAAATATTATTGAAAAACGTAAACATAAAAATCTTACTATGTCAACTCATTGAAATAAAATAAGTGCTAAAATGACTAAAACTAAATTAAAAAACAAATTAAAATGAAAAACAATGCAGTTAAAACAAAAATGTAATATACTGTATAAATATTACTAAAGAATTTAAATGAAGACTGGAACTATACAAATCTAAATAAAAAAGCATATTATAATGGTGTATAATAATAACACTCCATCCAAATTTTAAGTCCGGCTTCATTCTGTTGACGATTTCAAGTAGAAAGTAGATTTGTTTGAGTTGAGCGTGACAGCAGGAAGATCGTGGTCATTGTTTTCTCTCTCAAACTGAGGACAAACTGTGGTGACGTCAGTGTTTCCCATAAGTCCATCGGTGCACTTAGAAGCCCACTAACACCCAGCAGTCGGTCGAGCCGCGTCAGTGTTTGCTTTGTGGGTGGGTGAGCTTGTTCAGCACTCCCTCTGTAGCCCAGGGTGAGTGACCCGGGTCATGTGACTATATCCTAACCAATCAGGTTTCGATCATGACCTGCGAGGGGTTAAGCACCTGTCTGACGACAAGCATGGGGCGGCTGCAGGTGAGTCTGAGCTCAAAGATTATGAAAAAACACATTCATTCTGACTCATTCCTCAGTTTATAGAGAACAAATGATGCAATGTGTTACATTAGCCTCAAGTGAACACACATTTTGTGTAAATCGTATTGTTGTGTGTTAAAGATAAAGTGAATTTTAATGTTAATACTGTTACAGTGGCCCAGCTAAAGATCACCTGAAACATGTGTTTTGAGTTCAAGCTGTTATCAGTATTTCAAAGATGCTTTTGTTTTAATTAAAAAAATCACATTCTAGATTTAATTGTGTTAATTTTAAATTAAACATGATTTTATATATATATATATATATAATATTATTATTATTATGATTTAATATGTTATAGCTTTATTTTAATTTATTATTAAATTAATTAACATTTTAAATTAATATTACTTTTATTATTAACCTTTAACAATCGAGAGGATGTCCTACATTGTATATATATATATATAATTTTAAAATGACTAATTTCTTTTTTTCAAAGAATTATTATTGTCGTTATTGTTATTATGATTAAATCTAATTAGTAATTAATTGTTATATAATTAATTATTTACAAATATTTATCTCTGTTCGAAGAGTCTGTAAAATTGTGATTCTGTCTGTTCATTCGAGTCTTTTGATTAAAATTTTCATATTCAACATCCACTTTGAAAGTCCAGTAACATGGATAATATTTATATGCATAGAGACTCATTATTGCTGGACTTTGGGGTGATTCAATATAAAGGGATATTGTTCTGTTTGTCATTCATTTGTAATTAATTTAATTTTTATTTATTACTAGTTCTACAATACATTTTGAAAAAGTACAAATGAAATTTTGGTAGCACACATATGATTGAGACCTTACATCTTTATAGCTGTTTGCTTTAATCATGTTAAGATATAATATATCACCCTTGGTCCACACTGGTCATATCTGAATGTAGTTTTCTTGAGCTCTGACAGGTGTGTGTGTGTGTGTGTCTCAGGGAAGGATGACGTGTTGGACATCGAGATCGATTCGTACATCCACTGCATCAGTGCGTTTGTGAAGCTGGCTCAGAGCGAATACGCTTTACTGACTGAGATCATCCCAGAACATCACCAGAAGAAGACCTTCGACTCGCTCATCCAGGTGAGAGCCGTGTGTGTGTGTGTGTGTGTGTGTTCAGTGTGTGTGATCACAGTGTTTGTCTCTGCAGGAAGCGCTGGATAATCTGATGCTGGAGGGTGATAACATCGTCTCTGCTGCGCGGCGAGCCATCATGAGACACGATTACTCCGCTGTGCTGACCATCTTCCCCATCCTGCGCCATCTCAAGCAGACCAAGCCAGACTTTGACGCCACGCTACAGGTAGAGACAGAGCCAATGATAAACAGCCATGTGTGCACACTGGAGTGTGGTAGCCGATGATGTCATATCCTGTGTTGTGGTGCAGGGAACGGCTGCCAGCACCAAGAACAAGCTCCCAGCTCTCATTACTTCTATGGAGAGCATCGGAGCCAAAGCGCTGGAGGAGTTTGCTGACAGCATTAAGGTAATCACACACTAATGGACCTCTCATGACATCAGCTACAGAACTGTATTCTTTTATTAGAATTGTTATTATTTAATTGATTGTTTTATTTCATTTTAAATAATTATATTTAATATATGTAATAAAAAATCACAATAAATGTTATTAATTATTTAAAATAATTATTTACTATTTATACTATTTTACTTTATACTAAAATTACTATATATATATATAATTTTATATTAAATTAATAAAAAATGAAAGCAGATTTAATTATTTGTAATATTTAAAAGTTATAGTTAATAAAATTAATTATATGTTATTAATAATAATATATAATTATATACTTAATTATGTATTTATTAAGAAAGTATTTAGATAATTATGAAATAATATAATTTATTAAATATTATTAATAAAATAATAATATACAGTCATTTTTAATCATTTTATTTATTTAGATTAAATTGTAAGCAACATTTTTAGATAATTTATTTTTAAATAATTTGCTTTTTAAAATCATATGTATATATATCCTTTAATTGAATTATTTTTAATAAATGTTAATATTTTATAATATTGTTATTACTTATTTATTTTAATAATAATAACTGAAAATGAAATATGTTTTATATATGCATTTTTGTTATATTTCAAATACAACACATTTATTATATTATAAAATATCAATTGCATTCCTTGTTACGCTTGGTGATATAAATGATTATGTGATGTTCCCTGCTCCAACAGAACGATCCAGATAAAGAGTACAACATGCCGAAAGACGGAACCGTCCATGAGCTCACCAGCAATGTAAGATGGCATCACTGTCGTAGTTTAGTAGTGATGTGTTATAAAAGCAGACTAAGAGGCTCTCTTCCTCAGGCCATCCTGTTCCTGCAGCAGCTGCTGGACTTCCAGGAAACAGCCGGAGCGATGCTGGCCTCTCAGGGTAAAGCAAATGAGAAACAGACACGAACAGACTGATCCAATAGATGTACCACCTCTATAGCATTTATACATCTCTCATTCTGCAGTGAACTGAAGATTTCAGAAGTATTTCAGCGCAGACATAAGCTCTGTTTTTATCAAATTCATGTTCATGACGCACAGATCGCTGTCCTCACCCTCCTGTCTCCTTATTTGTCACCTGTACATATTTCCTTTGTTGTCTGCACTTCCTTTTCCTTTGGTTTTCCTAAAGTCTCTCGAGAATGAGAGCAAATTCACCTGTTTTCTGTTTCTCTGCTGTTGTTGTTTCTTCCTCCTTCCTGCAGAGGGGGCTCTAAATAACAATATACTGCTCAAAGTATCATGTCTGGGATTATTTGTTGATCAGATGTTATTTTTATAGGTTCCATATTTTCCATATTATTATTATTTTTTTTATCTATTTTTTCATTTTTAAGCAATATTATTATTATTTAATATAATTAATAAAAATGTAAATATTATTAAATAATAATAAATTAGAATGTAAACTTATATTTTGCAAATTCATTAATTTATGTAGTTTTGTTATATTTAATATTTAATTTATTATTTTGAATTTTAAAAACATTATTAATGTTATTATTATTATTATTACTTAAAATAATGAAGAATTAATTCAAAATATTATTTATTAAAATATTGTTTGTTCGTTACGTTCTGTATATTTAAAAATGCATATACATTTATTCTAATTCATATTTTATTTATTATTTTATTTTAAAGCATTATTTTTGTTGCTGTTGTTGTTAAAATGGTCAGTGAAAACGATCAGAAAGTAATTTTATATATTCTCTGTTCATTGATATAATTTAATTATAATTAATATTATATAATTTATTTCGTTTTAAGTTTTTATTAATTAAAATGATTACTAATTAATTGTGCTATCATTAATTCAAATATTTAATCAGAAAGTAATGTTATGTATGGTTATTCATTTATAAAGCATTGTTATTATTCTTATTATGTTGTGTATACTCAGCAGTGCATGACACACTGAAGCTCCTCCCACTGTGTTCTCAGCCCCGCCCACTCATCGCTGCTTCTCTGTCATTGGCTGGCTCTTAGTGGTGAAGCTCTTCACTAACAGAACTGTTTTAACTTCTCGCCCTCTGCTTCTCTCTCTTGTTCTCTCTCTCTCTCTCTGTTCTGCTTTGCTTCTGTCCTGTAGTACTCGGGGACACTTACAATATTCCTTTAGACCCCCGAGGTAAGCGCTCGAGCGGACGAGTAGAGCACATGAAACCACAGCCGACTCCGTTTACTGTCTTCATACGTGTCGTGAATGACTCCT
The DNA here is from genome assembly GCF_963082965.1 of Carassius carassius. Classification (NCBI taxonomy): domain Eukaryota; kingdom Metazoa; phylum Chordata; class Actinopteri; order Cypriniformes; family Cyprinidae; genus Carassius; species Carassius carassius. Next base: position 28,010,580 of record NC_081794.1, read on the forward strand.
CGATGCACATTATACTAAGAATAACGTTTACAAACATGTTTCAATGTTATTATTTGATTCATTTATAACATTGAATTATAGTTCATATTTAATTTGTAATTTTTTTTTGTTTTATGCTTAACTGTATAATAATAATAATTATTATTATTGTTATAGAATATTATTTTAAAAATCCTCACGTAATATCAATGTAAATATATAATGTATTTTGATATTACATAATTTTAAAAAAATAATAATATTCTCATATATATATATATATATATATATATATATATATATCTCAGAGAATATTATTAAAAACATCAAATTAAATAATATTCATTAAAATAAAATTATTTAAATTAGTCAAATTATATATATATATATATATATATATATATATATATATATATAGGATATTATAAAAAAAATTAATGTAACATGTGAATTTTAAAAATTTGACATTTTAAATTATTTTATTAGAATTAATATTATTTAATTTGATGTTTTATGTATTACTACTAAATTATTTTTACAATATTCATTTTTTCCAATGAATAAAACTTAAATAATTGTATCATTTAATATATTGTCTAATATATATAAATATATATAAATTAAATTTAACGTACATTTTTTGAGTGAAACTGGATATACAGTGGAAAAGTGTAGGCTATAATATTATTGGTCAATTTTTTCCTTAACACTATCATTTAGTAATATTGAAGAATATTAAAATGTAGATGTAGTGAAATCAACCGAACATAAACAATGTAAAATGGATAAAAGAGATGCACTCAATCATTCACAGTAAGATTTATTATGAAAGTGAACGAGGTTAGTTTGATTTGGTGTTGACTTCAGCCCTTGAGCCGTCTCTCTGAATCTCTCATGTTCTTGCTTGATGTACAGCTTTAAATACGATGTTTCCAGGACCCTTTTCTTGTGCTGATTCAAATATTCAGTCATGTTATTGGCTGCAGACTGCAGGATATGAAACGATCCTCTCTAAGATCTGTAGAATATTGTAGCTCCGTACAGGAGCCGTGATTTAATCTGGGCTAAAGCAGAATGAAAGCGTCTAGTTTATGAGTTTATTATATTCAGAGGCTGTCAGCACGGCTCCGGCAGAAGGAAGTGAAGTGAAGAATGCATGTATTTGTGTGTTGAAACGTGTCTCTTCTGGTTTCAGAGAGCAGCTCGTCCGCCAGCAGCTACAGTTCAGAGTTCAGCCGGAGACTCCTGAGCACATACATCTGTAAGACACACACACACACACACACACACTAAAGAGTGCCACATAACATGCATGTTATATAAGCTTTTTTCCTTCTCTCCTATTATTTTTTCTGGGTTAAATCAGTGTTATTTTCCGTACCTCTTTAATATTGTGTTTGCAGATAAAGTCCTGGGTAACCTGCAGCTGAATCTGTCAAACAAAGCTAAAGTGTATGAAGATCCGGCCCTGCGCGCCGTCTTCCTTCACAACAACTACAACTACATCCTCAAATCCCTGGAGAAGTGAGTGCATTCACATTCTTTATACCGATTCACTGACCAATCAGAGACCAGAGCACACCTACACACTCAGTGCTGGCCAATCAGAAGACAGCATGGATAAAATTACTCTTTTTCCTTATTGGTTATTTAGATTTTGTTAAAATAAGTCGTAAAGGTTAAATGCTGCCTGTGTGTTGTTGAGGTCGGAGCTGATTCAGCTGGTAGCTGTGACACATAAGAAGGTGGAGAGTTCGTACAGAGAGCTGATCGAGCAGGAGATCCAGAATTACCAGCGCAGGTAAGAGCACATGATCCAAACACAAGAACTGTCCTGTGATCAATCAGTGAATGACCTTCTGACCTCCACTGACCTACAGCTGGCTGAGGGTCACAGAGCATCTGACAGAGAGAAACATCCCGGCATTCCAGCCTGGAACCAAAGTGAGATCGTCACACACACACACACACACAGAGACACACACACACACACACAGACACATGCACAAACATTAACACACGGACACATGCACACACATACACACACATGCACGCACACACATAACTAGACCAGAAACATAATTTTCACAAATGCAGTTTTATTGTAGTGTCATTGATTTGCTTTTTTTCCTGTTTTTTGATGATACAGTTTATTATTTTTGATAATATTTTAAATTAGATTTTATTTTCTATTTTCACTGTAGTGTAGTTTTTGTATTTTATTTTTTTTAATATCTAAATATTTCTTATTCATTTTTATTTTTTCATTTATTTTTTTATTTTTTACATTTTAAATTATTGATTAAGATTTAATTTGTACTTCTTCATTTTAACTTTAAAGCTTTAGTAATTTTGTTGTGTTTTTGTCCGTTTTATTTGTTTTTTGTATCTAAATAGTTTTTGTTAGTTTTTAATGATTTCTTTTCAGTTAAGTAAAATGTTTAATTCATTTTTTCTGTTTTCATTTTATAATTTATATATTTTTTTTACTTTAATTTTAATTAAGACATAAGTTTGAGTAAATCTCTTGGGTGTGTGTTTTGTCATTTTTATTATTTATTTTTATTTTTTTCATTTTGTCTAAATAGTTTTTATAATATAATTTTAGTGTGTGTTTTATTTTATTTCAGTTAACATTTTATTTCAAGAGGCTTTTTTTTTAGTTAAATAATAATCTTGCACATGCAGATGTAAATCCTTGGCCCCAATGCATTACAAGCATCTAGTATTTATGAAGTCAGTGCTTTATAATGTTTTGTTGAAAAGGATCTCAGTTTAATCCTGCTCTCTGAATGTTTTCACATGAGCAGCTCAAAGACAAGGAGCGTCAGATCATCAAGGACAAGTTCAAGGTGAGAAGAGCCTCTCCTGCTCTAGTCTTGCTCAGCAGTCTTTCCTCTAAATGAGACGAGTCCTAAATCCTGATGCACATGATGCTCAGTGTAAGCACATGCATGTGTGTGTGTGTGTTTGCAGGGTTTTAATGACGGTCTGGAGGAGCTGTGTAAGATCCAGCAGGGCTGGGCGGTTCCTGATAAAGAGCAGCGGGACGCCATCCGTCAGGCTGAGAAGAGAGTGGTTTCAGAGGCGTACAGAGCCTTCCTTCAGCGGTGAGGCCTTCACACACACTTACCAGCCAATCAGAACACAGCTGAACACTGAGCTCATGATTACATGCTTTTACAGATGCGCGAACATCTCCTTCACCAAGAACCCAGAGAAGTACCACCGCTACTCTCCGGAGCAGGTGGAGGACATGATTGACAGGCTCTTTGACACCTCCGCTTAGGCCACGCCCACTCCGTCACCATATCTATGGAGTCTCTGCTTCCCCTGGCCACAGACATGCTGCGTTCTGCTTCATAACACACTACACAACTGGAACGGCTTTGTTCAGTTTTTTGCTTGCTTTTTGTATAAATGTCTTTATGTATATGTTTTGTGGAGGTTAACTGTAGTAAATAAAGATAATTCACTCCTGGAACCTCTGCTGCAGATTTCTTCAGTTTCATCAATTATATTTTGAACACAAAAACAAACACACACTACATACACAGGTGTAATGTGCAGTAAAAACATCATAAACTGCACAATGATAATGAATAATAATGCATTTATAACGATTCAGTTATTCGTTTTAATTCATGTTTATTTGTAATAATTAGAAATATTTTAATTCTTATTTAATTTTAGATCATATATTTTATGTGTTTGTTTTTATGATTTCTGTAATTACGTTTGAATTCTTTACATTTTTTGTTCTATTTTAGTTTAATAAAATATTTTGTTTTATTGTATATAAATTTATAAAGAGAAAGAGATCATTATTTTCATTCTTTTTTTTTTTTTACCTTTATTTATATAGAGCTTTAAGCAACAAAAGATTGTGTCAAAAGCAACTGAACAACATTCATTAGGAAAACAGTGTGTCAATAATGCAAAATGAGGATTCCTATACATCGATTATTGTATAAAATGTATATTACACATTTTATTTTTTGTTTTAAAGTATTTAATCATATTTTGTAATTTAGATAGATTCCATTAAAATAAATTACCATATATTATAATAACTTTAATTGAATATATATTTTTTAATATATATTTTTTATTTTAAAAAATACAGAGTCTAATATATGTTGTCTTTGCATCGGTTATGGTCACCATTTATGACATCGGAGCTTCTTTTGGTGTAGAAATAACTTTTCTCTTTGTGTTTTGGTTTTAGAAATTGGTTTTCCTCAAAGTCGTCTGTGAGCGCAAGCTAGATTCAGTGATTAAGTTTTTAATATGGATCTTTTTCTTACAAAAACGCATTGATTCGCTGCAGGGGGCCTTTGTTCACCCTGAGCCGCGTGAGACACTTTTTATATGGAAGGGCACTTTTTATTTCACGTCTTTTGGACTGATGCATGACTGCAACAATAGAGCTTGAAAGATCAAAGACATTTTTTTATATAACTCCGACTGCATTTGTCTGAAAGAAGAAGGTCATATACATCTAGGATGCCTCCAGGGTGAGTTAAACGCAGCGTAATTTTTATTTTTGGGTAAACTAACCCTTTAAAGTAGGCCTGGTTGTTTTTCTGGGAGTGTATCTTTAGCCGCTAGTTTCTTATTCAGCCACTAGATGGCAGACTAAAGACACTGAAGTACATGCACGTGCGATACTGACATCAACACTTTCTGTGAAAAGCTAAACGAAACACTGGTGCATTTATTTTGGTCTTGCCCACATACCAAGCAAAGTGTCTCTATTTATTGTTGTCCATATTCACCTTTTGCATTGCGGTGGGAAACTCTTTTGTTTGGTTTCACTCAACATGACAAACGTTTATGTTCAGAGTTTTAGTGATAAATGTAATTATTATTTGAACCAAATTGTATTTGCACAAGTCAAAATTCTTAAAAAAGAAACCAAGCTTTCTGGAGATTCCTGCTAATATTAAGCACTATGTTCTCTCAATATCTGAGTGTACAAATAAAAAAGCTGTAACATCATATGACCTCTGTAAGCTTTACAAGATATTTATTTATTTGTTTTTTTCCTTCTTTTGCCTTTGTTCTCGTTATACTTTGTTTTTGATAACCCTTTGACCTCCCTTGCTTATTTGTAATTTGTCCATAGACTTTATTGATGTACAGAAGATGTTGTTTTCCTGCTGTATGTCCTATTTTTGAATATAATAATAAAATAAAAAAATTGTGTGCTCAAGGTAACTGTATCTGCTGGATTGTGGTACGTGACATTACTGACAAATGATAAAAATATTAAGTAATACAGAAATAATAGAATGTGTGATCTAAACTCTATAAGTAAAGATCTGTTTCATGGAATAATCCATCATATGACAACCCAAGCTTTTATTGGCAAAGTTACACTTTGGAATGTAACTGCTTGGGTTACTGCAAAAAGAAGTCAACATCATGCCACATCAATGACTTCGGGTCTAATATAAGAAATAACAAATCAAATAAATTTGATTTTTTTTTTTTTAAGCAATAGTTAACCCAATTCCATATGGGAATTATAATATTTATTCTCTTTATAATTAGGGTGCATTAATTACTCTATTTAATGAAAGACCAATTTTCATAAGGGGCTTAAAATGTAAAAAAATAAAAATAATAATCTTATCATATAATCAGTCATATAATCTTAACAAACAATAGTGCGTCATGTAGTAATAAAATATAAGTAAACTGGTTCAAATATATTATGTAATATTGCTGAAACAAGACTGCATTCGTGTGTGTCATTTTATAGATGAGATCAAAGCAGAATCTGCTGTTTGATATTGATATTGAGTTGATCTGCATAAACACACACACACACACACACACACACACACACACACGTGTGTTTACTCTGTGCTCCCTAAACGGACTTCCTTAATTCTTTCCTTTTGGACTCTTCCATATTGGGTCATGCTGCGTGTTGAGGGTCTCTGGGCACATTCTTGGGCTGTTTGAGGCGTCTGCAGGGTGGGAACAGCTGGAGATCCTGTTATTGTTATTTCCGTGATCAGAGGAAGGCTCAAACCTGCTCGGATCTGTAATGTGCAACAAGAACAAGATAAACAACAATTATATAATGACATAACATTCGTTTTCAACCGACTAACTTCATATGCATCATTTGAGTTTTTCAAGAGTTTCAACAAAACACAAGTTTGTGCATCAGTAAATAATAATGTGTAAATTCATGTTAAAACTTTAAAGCAGTAGCTGTCCCAGTACAATGCCATGACTAACAAAAATATAAAGAATAGGCCTATAGCAAAAAGTGTACATAATTTTATAAGTATAGTTATATTTTACATAGTTTTTATCAGATTCATCAGTAAATAGATAGGCCTATGTATTTTCTGTCTTAACTAAAAACCATATATTGTAAAATTAGATGAATTATATTCTATTGTTTCATTATTGTATGCAGAAATATTCATACCCAGCTGGCCGCTTTGGTGGACCATGGCACTCAGAATTCCTCTTCCAGAACAGTAGAATCAAGTTCCCTTTTTAGGCCATGGGAATGTATTACGTCATTTGGGAAGAACTCGCGTCTCTAGCAAACGCTAAAAAAGGTTATGGGCGGAGCCAACCAGGAAGAATGACGTTTGCGCGAACCTATCGCTTTCATGGCCGCGCCGGCTTTTGCTCTCTGATTGGTGGATGGAGAGTTTGCGTAATCGGGGAGGTTTAAGTTGAGTGTAACGTGGGAAGCCGCGAATCGATTCTTTTGAACGGTTCATTTCAACGAGTCAGTTCAAAGAAAGAATTCGTCATACAGTACTCCAAAAGGTTTTAACAGGTTTTAATTAAATAAATGTGTATGTAGATAAACAGAGTTCATTGACATTTTTTTTTACAGTAGAATAGCTGCCATACCGATTAATAGCAATGGATTGAATAGCCTATGTAATGAATCAAATTCTAGACAATTAAATAGGCTAGCCTACAATTTACATTTTGTTATATGTCGAGCCTGAACCACAAAACCAGTCATAAGGGTCATTTTTATTATTATTGAAATGTATACATTATCTGAGACCTGAAAAAAAGCTTTCCATTGATGTAGGCTATGGACTGTTAGGAGATACAACTGTTTGAAAATCAAAATACTGAGAAAATCATCTTTAACGTTGTCCAAATGAAGTTTTTAGCAATGCATATTAGCTACTAATTAAAAAATTAAGTTGTTATACAGTAGGACATTTACAAAATATCTTCATGAGACATGATCTTTACTAGATAGCAAAAAAGAAAATTTTAAGAATTAAGAAAAATTGTAATTTGACCCATACAATGCATTTTTGGCTATTGCTAAAAATATACCCCAGAGACTTAAGACTGGTTTTGTGCTCCAGAGTCACATATATAAATACATAGGCCTGTATATATATATATATATATATATATATATATATAAATAATATACTGTATATGACAACCGATTCTTGTCATAGCACTTGCATATTATGCTCTTTTGTTGGTTTTGATTGCTTCTATTGGCATCAATCATAAGGGCTTTGGATAGAAACGTCTGCTAAATGACTAAAATGTAAAAAAATTTAATCTATTAGAATGTTATGAATAAGTAGGCCTTTAGCCTTATATAGTAAACCTAATACTTTAACTACTGTGCTTTTGGATTATAGTGAATGTTGACAAATTTTGTCTGACTCTAGAATCGAATGAATATGAGATTATTGCGGTTGGATTATTTGCTATTATTTAAAATAACTGGTAATAAAACACACACACACACACACACACACACACAAACACAGTAGTCTAGTTTTACGAATCGAATCGTTTTGCGAACTGGAAAGAACCGACTCCAACGAGCGATTCATTCTCTAGACGAGTCGCTTCCAAAGAGAGTTAGTTTAGTTGCATGAAGAAGAGTCAGTGTGTTCTTGAGCGCTCGTTTACTGAGAGGGGAGTCTGGATACACACTTGGACACAGAGTTTGCGTTCTTTTAAGTGCTCATCATGCCGGTTTTTCACACGAAGACGATCGAGAGTATCCTGGAGCCGGTGGCCCAGCAGATCTCTCATCTGGTCATCATGCACGAGGAGGGAGAGGTGGACGGGAAAGCCATCCCGGATCTCACCGCTCCGGTGGCCGCTGTGCAGGCAGCTGTCAGTAACCTGGTCCGGGTAAGAGCTCGGGGTTTCTCTCTTTATAAGCGCGAATGCACGTGTTAAACTCTCAGGTGGATGTGAAGTATCGTTGTTTGGTGTTCATGTATCCGCGAAAGTTTCCTTCAGTTCTCTCTCTGGCTTTGATCCAAGCCGAGTTCCGCCTTTTCCTCTTGGATGTCGCCCTTCCCACTGAAACACCGCTGCGCCACGACATGCACTTCAGTGCATCTGATATCTGACCAAAAAATGAAACTAGTCTTTTAGCTGACGATTTATGCCAACATTACATGTTCACTCCCCTTCAGAAACATGAGGTGAGCTGCTCAAGGTTACACACGAATCAGTGCTCCACTCTTAAATATAAAGGTTTTTATTGGCATCATATTCTATCTATAGTCTGAAATCTTCATAAAAATGTTTGATGCATCAAGAAAAATGGTTCACTTGAAGGTTCTTTGGGAGTCTTGTATGGCATTGTTTGGAAACTTTGAGTGTTGTGTGATTTTAACCCACATTCTTTCATGTAGGGTCTTTCATTTTAGATGCAGAGCGTTCATTTGACTGATTCTTCTCATGAGCATCTGACTAACCTCAGAGAACCTCAGAGTCTACAGCGGTTCAGAGAGATCTAGATATAAGGCATCCACATCAAACCATGATTCTTTAACCTCTGTAGACCAAACCAGAGTCAGAACACTTTAGAAAGGACAACATTTACCCCTGGAATTGGTTTCGGGTACTTTTTACAATAGCACATGTTTTTCAGATCATAGAAAAGACTCACGTTTTGTCATTAAATCTGTTAAGTAACATCCTGCAAATTTAAGTACAATACACATAATGCATATGATATCCCTCCCAACACAATAAACACTCTACTAGAATAGAAAAAAATTAAATCATTTTGTTTAGTTATATAATTCTATACTGTATACAGCCACTGATGTCTGTTTTTCTTTTTCTGACTTCTTTCAGTTTTTATATTTACACATGAATAGAATCATTAATTTCATTTTATATATATATATATATATATATATATAATATATATATATATATATATATAAGTAATTATAATCATAAGGATATGATACAAATAAAAACGTTATTTTGAAATATTATATATATATATATATATATATATATATATATATATAATTAAAATTAAAATTATTTAAAAATAAAAATATTTTTACAAATAAAATATAGAATATGAATCATTTAAATATTACAATTTTAATTAATTAATGTGCAATTATTTTTACAAATAGTACATTCATTTTACAATAATTAAATAAAAATGTATGCATAAAATGTAATTGTTTAAAAACATTATTTTAAAATGATGATAATAATAATAATAATAATTAAAAATTATTTAAAGAAATTGTGATATAATTTTTTTTGTATTTATAGTATTTATATAAAATAATAAATTTAAATAAGAATAAATTACACATCTGTAATTAAATATATAAATCATTGAAATCATTTTTGTTGTGACCTCAAGCTCTAGTTAATTTTTGGCGCTGGATCTCACATTACGACAGATCTGATCTGCTGTCAGTCTCACGTGTTTAAACAGAGGAAGGGAAGTCTGTCCTGGAGAGATTCTGGAGCTGTCTGCTGTATGAGTGTGTGTGCGTGCATGTGCGTGCGTGTGTGTGTGTGTGTGTGCGTGTGTGTTCGTGCGCGCGCATGTGTGTGTGTGGTTACCTAAAACAGAAACAAAGCCTTCAGAAGCCTTTAAATTCATCAACACACTTCTGCTCTTCAGTTATTCTTAGCCACTGTCCAGAGTTAACTTCAGACTCCTGAAATAACACGGACAGTGGTTTTTCCTCCTTTGAATCTGACTTGAGTCTGTCTCACAGTAACTCAATATCTGCTAAAGCTGAGAAGCTGAGGTTTGAGTTAGATGAGGTCATGAGTTGTTTAGGCGTCTAAAGGTGTTTTAGTCTGAATGCATGTGTAAGTGTGACCCCACCCACTTAAACACTTCCTGTCTGTGCAGCTTTAGAGGATGTTGTTTTCTCAAATATTTCACGCCGTTGCGGTTTCCAAATATCACTTCAACTTCAGTTAATCTGAGATTTTCTGAGCACTTTACAGCACGAGGCTCAGTATAGTACAATATAGGGCTGTAGCTATCGAATATTTTAGTAATCGAGTATTCTACCAAAAATTCCATCGATTAATTGAGTAATCGGATAAAATGTGTTTTTGCTAAAAAAAGTGCAATATTAATTATGCAAGAGAAAATAAGACTCCTGGGTCTCTTAAAATGAACAACTAAGTTTCCTTTTTTTAGAAAAAAAATACTTTTTAAATGCATAAAATGCAATGCATACATCAAAAATAAACATTTAATTATTACCCATTGTTTCTCTGTCTGCACTTGTACTGTGAACAATGACAATAAAGTTGACAGATAAGTGCCATTCATCTTTTCAAATAGCTGCCTTAACACCTGTTCTTAAGAAACTTGGCCCAGACCCAAACAATTTAGATAATTACCATCCTATCTCAAATCTTCCATTTATTTCAAAAATTCTTGAAAACGCAGTGGCAGCACAGGTTCATGCTCATCTTAGTAATAATAACTTGATTGAGTGTTTTCAGTCAGGGTTTCGTCCTAAGCATAGCACTGAAACTGCACTAGTGAGAGTAACGAATGACCTGTTAATGGCTGCTGATGGCGGGTTATTATCTATTCTTGTTCTAATTGACTTGAGTGCAGCTTCTGACACAATTTCACACAGTATTCTCTTTCATCGACTATCTGGTTCACTTCATACCTTTCAAACCGCACACAGTTTGTACAACTAAAGAAATTTAATTCCCAACCTTCTCCTGTTAGCTGTGGTGTCCCCCAAGGCTCTGTCCTAGGCCCCCTATTGTTCCTAATTTACCTTCTCCCACTCGGCAATATCTTTTCAAAATTCTGTATTAAATTTCACTGTTACACCGATGATACTCAGCTTTACATTTCTACAATCTCTGATTCCATTCTCCCTCCCGCCTGTCTTACCAACTGCCTTCATGAAATAAATGTTTGGTTTTCTGCCAATTTCTGCCAACTTAATGCCAGTAAGACTGAAGTACTCCTCATTTGTACTAATTCTACTCTCTCTATGTCATGCAATTTTTCATTATCCCCTGATGGTTCTTCCATTTCTCCCTCCTGCCAGGCTAGGAACTTGGGGGTCATCTTTGACAGTACCCTATCATTTGATGCTCACATTAATAACATAACCAGGTCTTATTTTCATCTCCGCAATATTGCTCGCCTCTGTCTATTTCTCACTCCGCATAGTTCCTCTATTCTTGTTCATTCGCTTGTCACCTCCCGCATCGATTATTGTAACTCTCTATTATCTGGTCTACCACACAAATCTCTTTATAAACTCCAGCTGATTCAGAATTCTGCAGCTCGTATCATAACCCGGACTTCACCTATTGAACACATCACCCCATCACTTCAACAAATACATTGGCTTCCTATCAACTTTCGGATTGAATTTAAAATTCTCCTCCTCACATACAAATCTCTTCATAACCTTGCTCCACCTTACCTTTCAGACCTCTTACATCCCTACACCCCTTCTCGAACTCTCCGTTCCTCTTCACTGGGTCTCCTCCATACAGCTTCAGCTTGCCTAACCACCATGGGCCATAGGGCCTTTAGTCGTGTTTCTCCTCGTCTTTGGAATTCTCTCCCACTCAACATCCGTAATTCAGACTCTTTAGCTCAATTTAAAGTCAAACTTAAAACGAATTTATTCAGAACTGCTTACCTTCTATGATTACTTTGTGCACTCAAGTCCAGTATTTTTATTCTTTCTTATTTATTTATTTATTATTATTGCTTTTTTTATTGACATTGTTATTTGCTGTTATTTTCTGTTTTAATATTTTTACTGTTGTTACTTGTTGTACGGTGACCTTGAGTGGTTTGAGAGGCACCTTAAATAAAATGCATTATTATTATTATTATTATTCAGTTGGGGTTTAAAATAAAGCATTTTCTGAGATGCACATTAAACACATAATACATTCATTTAATTTATCTTTTAATTATTAAAAATTAAGCAAACTTAACTTTTTGGTAAACAAAGGGGATTTACTATTAAAAATAAAACATGGAAGAAATGTTGTGATTAAATCTTAAAAAAACAGACTTTTGTTTTGACGGGTTGACTTGCCTTTACAGTTCTGTGTATGTGATACTACAGTCTATGATGTGATATATGACGCTAGTTTTACTCAAATCAAACGGTCATATGCTCATGAAGTGACTGTCAGAGCAGTTCTGGAGATGTTGTTCATGTGTTCACGTCCTTATTTATTGAGACAGCAGACGCTGAAATCACCGGAGCGTCACGCGCGCTTCCGTGTGTTTAATGAATGAAGACGCGCTTCTGCTCCATTCATTAACACAGACACTGCTGACTCCTTGCAGTATGCGACTTCGGACGCAGCGCTTGTGTCTACTTCCGCTTTGTGGGTGAAGTAAACGCGTAGTGTCACATTTTAAAAAATCATTGCGAAAGAACCTGACGTGAGATTTCAAATAAATTAAAAGAGGCTTCGAGGCAGAGGAATTTGCCTCGATCAATTTTTGTAATCGAGTTACTCGAGGAATCGTTTCAGCCCTAGTACAATATTAAAGCTTTATTTGTGTAATTTGGTTTGTTAGTGGTGTTTAGTGTAGTTTGCTTTAGTTGAAGTTGAAATAAAAATTATATCTAGTGATATAATTATATCTAGCGCGCAGTTGAATATTCTGGGACTATGTATCGATAAGAAGTTGCTATGGACTAATCACCTGTCAAACACCGACAGTGTCTTGGAGCTCTGCGTAGGTTGGCCAACAAGCAATCCAGAAAAAGGCACTGAAAATCATTGGGGAGGATGAGGACACTGCCCTAAGGAAATATGCAATCACCCAGCTCAGCCAACGTAGAATTGTTGCAGCAACAACTGTGCTTTTTAAAAACTGTCCAGAGGATCTCAAATCTCTGCTACCCCCACCTGATCTCCTTTGCCGAAACCACTCGGAGAGCACGACCAAGTCACGCCCTAAAACTCCCCAAGTCCAACACCAAATGCTTGGGTAGGAGTTTTCTTCATTCGGCTGTAACAACTTGGAAATGCCTCCCCTGTCCTGTAGTAGGTGAAATCACCTCAAAGAATGTTCAGGCCTTCAAGAAGAGACTAAACAAACACCTACTCAGCTAAAAAACTGTAATCTCCTGATGCTTAATGTCACTGATCCTATATATCTAGTCCTGAGCAGCTGCAGATCACGATAGGCTCTCGGAACATGAACTGTTAATGCCTGTATCTGCTTAAGCTTAAAAAAAAAAAAAAGAATATCTATATCCAGTGAATAATTATATTATAATTATATATATTATATATAATATATATATATATATATATATAATATATTATATATATATATATATAATAATTATAATTGTTTAAAAACATTTATTTAAAATATTAATTATATTATTTCAAATGATTTTAATGTAAAAATATATTTTAAAAAGTAAATATATAATACTTATAATTCTAAATATTAAAATATGAATTAATATGCAATTCAAATCTGCTATTATAGAAGTAAAATAATAAATATGTAAACATAATAAAACAATTTTTTAAAAACTTTATTTTAAAATAAAAAATAATCGTTTTAAAAATCTAAATAAACTATGCAAAATGTAATCATGTGATATAAACATTTTATATTTATATAATATATTTATGCTTATATAAAATATATATTTTATAAAATAAATTGCAATTACATTTACAAATATTACATAATAAATTCAATAAAACAATAATGAATAAAAATGTATTCATTTCAAATATTTTGTATATTTTTTAAGTAATGATACAATATTATTATTAAATTAAAATATTAATATTTGCACCTATCCGAGAAGAATAATCAAATGTATTTGTTTAAAAACATGAATTTAAAAAAGATTGTTATGTAAAACAACTTAAAATAAAAAAGTTAGGGTTTATATTAAATAAAAACATTAAAATTTTATTTACATTATATTTAACAATTATATTTGCATTAATAGTGAATGCATTTCTCTTGCGTTGCCATCTCTAGATTCATAGATTTTTTTTATCTTGTAGTCAGAAGTCAGTGAGTTTGGATGCCTCCCATGATTTTTCACCGATCTAAACATGATATTTTCACGCCGTTGCTCAGTGTTTTGTGTAGCAGCACATATTTTGTGGTCAGTGCTGGGAATGTGCTCCGTGTCTTCTTTAGGATCTGTGTTGAGTTGTTCACATTTCTCAAGACCACACGGATGAAAACCTCCTCCCTGCACTGCAAGACAAGCGTTTGTCATCTGAAGTGAGAGAAATACGGCTGGATTAGAACTCCTTCACTTCTGATTTTAGGAGATTTCTTTGAGAAGAAAAGCACCGAAGGAGAAGGGAGTTGCAACCTTAAACAGAAGCTGCATTCATCACGCACAAATCAGTTTTTCAATTATTACAATTTGATTGAATCATTAAAGAGAATACAGAAAAATTTAAAGCTGGAAACAACAATTTTGGGAAAGAAATTACATTGATTTCATAGGTCCCTAAAAATGTCATTTTTGTTGAATTTTTTTAATCAGTTGCTGTTAAATCGGATACATTTCATGACTTTGGTTAATTAAACAGGTGTTTTGATTAATAAAATGTATTTTCAGACCCTAAAATTAAAAAAATAAAATAAAATGTAAAATAAAAAACAATTCAGAATATTTACAATTCTAGATAAATAAATAAACCTCAAAACAAATAGAATTTTTGGGAAAAAGTAAATCAAATTTGATTAAAAAAAAAAAAAATATATATATATATATATATAAATACAGTATTTACATTTCATAGGGCTCTAAAAAAAATATTGAACTTTATAAATTGTAAGTAAAAGTTTAAATTATTAGTTTTTATTTAATTAGATATGGCTTTTGATTTCTAAAACTTAATTTAATTTAAAAATTCAAATGGAACTTTTTTTTTAATTAACAGAATTTGTTACAAAAAAAATTACTTTTAATAAATTGTTGTCATATTGTATAAACTTAAATTAGACGTGCTTTTTTTATAAAAAAAAAAATAAAAATTCGGAAAATAAAAGAGAATTTAGGGAAAATAAAACAAATTTAAATTAATTACACGTGTCTTTTGATGAATATTATTTAGTTTAACTATTAAAACAGAATCCAGAAATGAAAATAAATGAATAAAACAGAAATTGTAAAAACTAAAATAATAATATTAATAATACTTTTTATAAGGCCTTTATTTCTAAGTGGTCTAGTTTCAAGAGGGTCCATTACTGTGTGTTCATATTTGAGGAATGCTTAAAATATTCCTGCAGATGTTCCAGAGCTAAGAGAGAAGAGAGGAGAGGGCTTTAGTCACTAAACTGGGAGTCTGTTGTTGGGACCGACCGGACAGATATACAGTCTCTCTCTCCATTCATCCAGAGCATTTATCATCAGCCAATTACACGCTGAGATGATGTGTCCTCGGTCGGGTTTGGAAACGAGAGCAGAGCTTCATTCATGCAGTTGTTTGGGTGCCAGCTATTTATTGCTTTCATATGTGGAAAGGAATGGATTATGTTCTGGTTAGTGAGGTTTATTAAAAGGGTTTAAAAACCTGTCGAGATCTGGAGAAGACACTTGTGGATTATTGTGATTTTTTTAACTCCCATTCTGACGGCACCCATTCACTGCAGAGGACAAGAAAGAGAAACTCTAATCTAATCAAAGTGACGTTTCTGCAATTTTCCACCTTTGGAGTCTCTTTTTACTCCAAATGCAAGTATTTTTATGGTATTAGGTGCTATAACTCAATTTTAAACTATGAAAATGATTGTCTTATTCAATAGAGTCGAGCACAGGAGCTGTGTGTGTGTGTGTTTGTGTGTGTGTTTGCTCTTCAGCTCTGAGGGCTCTTCTCAGCGTGTGTGTAGAGCATTGTGAAGCGTGTACAAAGAGCCGTCTGTTAGCCGGACGCGAGCAGACTGTTCTTGACTCTGCGTGAAGCACTTCATCAGCTGCTGAGAGAGTATAATGATGGTTACAGGAAGTGACTTCATCATTAGGTGATGTTTCAGCCTGAACTGTCCTTCATGTCCATCCAAACCCGTGTGACTATCTTTCTTCAGTGGAAATCAAAAGGTGATGTTTTACTGTCGTAGTGAGGCTGTTGAGTTCCAAACGTGAAGTAAACAGCAACATGAAAGTAGTTCACATTACTCATGCACTGTATTTTGAGTCTCCTGAAGTCATGGGATTGCTATGTATAAGAAACCAAGTAAAATTGAAGTGCTATTCACTGAAAATGATTCACTTTTGTTGTTGGATTTGAGTAACGAAAAAAAGGATAAATAATATCTGCATTTGTATTTATTTTAATTATTAAATTTTGAATTAATTTAATTATTTTGAATTTATTTTTGTTTTATTTTAAGTTGAATAATAATATCTAAATAACTTTTATTCGAATTAGATTTAATTAATTAATTGTAGGGAATTTGAGTCCTTTAGAATTATGTTTGATGTATTTCAATTAATGTCAGTTATTTCAAATACATTTTATTTTAATTAATTACTCATTATTTATAATACATTTTTAATGATTTGGAGGAAAAAATAGTTAAAATATTACACATGTTTGTTTACTGGTATTTTAAATATTTTTGTACACTTATTTTAATAAATGTTTACAAATATGAATGAATTATTTAAAATGATTTTAGATTTAGTTTATTTTTACAATAATTTTAGAATTCATTTTTATTAATAAGTTTATTTTAATTATTTAGAATAACTACTTTCATTTATTTCAGTGAATGGATGTATTTACTTTATGACCACAGTCTGTAATATGAAGAACATTTCTATAATTTATGCAATAAATCTCTTTTTGTGTTCTACACAAAATAGTGAAAGATTGAAAGGCAACACTTTGATTTTTGGGGTGGACTATCCCTTTAAAGCAGTGTAGGCTTTGACTAAACCTGTTCTTACCTGTCTGACAGGAACACTGTAACCTGACAGCTGTGTGTGTGTGTGTGTGTGTGTGTGTGTGTGTGTGTGTGTGTGTGTGTGTGTGTCTGTGTCTGTGTGTGTGTGTGTGTGTGTGTGTGTGTGTGTGTGTTAAACACAAACAGCTGGTATGTGAGTGGTGTGAACTGCCAGACACCCATCATCGTTTCTATTTTAGCTGAGCAGCTCATAAAGAAGAACATGCTGCTCTTTTCTGTGAGGAAAAGCAGTGAAAAATAGAGAAATGAACCAATGTCATGCATCATACGAGTTTAAGGGACCTGAGTCTTTTCTAGAGACCAGAATAACTCAGAGATGTGAAACCGGACTTATTTCTCATCACATTGCAGAAATAAACTAGACTTGAGTATATACTGAGAACGACAGACTTGGGTTTTTGCATCGTGTTAAAATCCCATCAGTGAGCTAATTTTGGAAGAAACCGGTTAAACGTGGCCTTGAGTTTCCTAAGCGAGACCATATTATCAAGCTATTTTGTACTTGGCTTGAGAGACTTAAATCAGCGTAATTACTCACTGGTTACAAGATGACGTGAAGCTAAAAATACTGATTCACAACCCTTTAGTTGCAATCGATGTTAATTTTATCAAAATATCATTGCAAACGTGTGCAGTGTGGACAATATAAAGAAAAAATAAATGCAAAAGTGGAGTAAGTTACTCTTCAGCTACTCTCATGACGGAAACGAATCATTGAATCTGAGCTGAATTGATTCGCTTAAACGATTTTATTGAAAGAAATTGGTTATTTATTTATTTGCTTTATTTCCATGATTATTCTTTTGGTTTGCACTGAAGAAATAAAGTCACACATTCTGGAAATGAAACTTACATTCTTGTGCATTCAAATATTTTAATATATGAAGAAGCAATGCGTCAGCTGCTTACATGAACACCTCTGACACTGAGTGTTTTATTGAAATGAATTAAATTTATATGATTGTGTGATTTTTTTACGTTTACTGTGTGTTTTGTGTGTGTGTGTGTGTGTGCAGGTGGGCAAAGAGACTGTTCAGACCACCGAGGATGCCATCATGAGGAGAGACATGACGCCTGCCTTTATAAAGTAAGACAGACACACACACACACACCTTCTGTTGAAGGTAAAGGTCATGGAAGGCATGTTAAGTGTGTGTGTTCCTATGTGAATAATGACACTCTGCAGCATCAGCATTTAGTTTGAAATGAAAATCTGTGTGCAACAGCAACCTCACAACTCTTTAACTCTTCTTCCTTCATCTTTTTCTGTATTTGTAAAAGCCACGGCTTTGATTGGCATGGAATGCATGAACTTATAAAATCGTGAATGCACTGTAAATCACTTTTGGATAAATGCGTTAATGTACATTTAAATACTAACTCTGTTGTCTGTGTGTGTGTGTGTGTGTGTGTGTGTGTGTGTGTGTGTGTGTGTGTGTGTGTGTGTGTGTGTGTGTGTGTGTGTTGAGGGAGGAAGTGCTCTAAAGCAGCTGTGTTGACTAATAAATCAGGTGTTGACATGCTGGAGCAAACACAGCTACACCTCCCGAGAGGAGCACTAGAAATCATACAGAATCTCTGCTTTACTCGTGAATTCTGAATTATGCTTTTCAGATCATTCAGATTTATCTGTTTTGTTGAGTATTATATGGGTTGTGCACAATGAAGTTGATATGCATTTGGAGATTTGAGGCCACATTATGGACATGTAACAATGTATCAAATGTCTGCATTGCATCACTACTCATTTGCATAAAAATTGAGCTCAACTTAAAGGGACAGTTCACCCATATATGCCACATCGACTCGTCCTAAACCCGTATGACACAAAAAAGACATTTTAAATAATGCATTAGTCTTTTGCACTCTTACAATGGAGACAGGGCACTTTTAAGGTTCAGGTGTTGTTCTTCCTTGTTTGTCTACAATTAAAAAGACACGCTTTAAAAATACTGGAGCCAAATAATATTCGTCTCATTGAATCATTGAATCTTTTGTCATATTCATTATATTATTTGTGATTTTGACTTGAGAGACTAGAGCTTGCATGCTTCAAAACCTACAAAAACACCATAAAATACTGATAATCTTCATCTTGTGTGGGATATTAAGTGCTGCGAACAAATAGAGTCAGTGAGTTGAACTGAATCAGTCTCATTGAAAATGAATGGCTTCAGTTGATGTAAGTCTGCAGATGTCTGTCAGTGTGAACGTCCCTCAGGATCACAGTGCTGTTTAGGGAATAACTAATCAAAATAAAACAGGAACTAGCTGAAAATCTCCTGAACCATACACCATCTCTGCTGATCTCAGAGCCCACAGACGTGCTGTCTTTGTGGATGTTTTCAGCCGTTCACTCAGACGTTGTGTTATTCTTATGGTTGAGGTGTGCTCAAACATGATTAATGTACAATAACCACATGTTAGAGGAGTCTGAAGCTTTACATTTACATTTATCCATTTAGCTGACGCTTTTATCCAAAGCGACTTACAATTGCTATATATATGTCAGAGGTCGCACGCCTCTGGAGCAACTAGGGGTTAAGTGTCTTGCTCAGGGACACATTGGTGTCACACAGTGGATTCGAACCCGGGTCTCTCACACCAAAGATGTGTGTCTTATCCACTGCGCCAACACCACCACCACCACAAGCTGAAGCTGCTTGGAGTCATTCATGAGTTTATTCTGCTGCGCTCAGATCCTGACTCCGGAGGAATGGATGGATTACTGATAATACACAACCTCTGTCTCCCTCTAAATATAGTCTGTGTTCCTGTGTGGCCTGGAGCAGTGATGCTGATTTAAACTCATATGCATTACTGTTGCCTACACACACACACACACACACACACACACACACACACTGTCGTGACCTTGCTCTCCTGTCTCTCTCTCTCACACACACACACACACACACTGTCATGACCTTGCTCTCCTGTCTCTCTCTCTCTCACACACACACACACACACAAACACACACTGTCGTGACCTTGCTCTCCTGTCTCTCTCTCTCTCTCACACACACACACACACACACACACACTGTCGTGACCTTGCTCTCCTGTCTCTCTCTCTCTCACACACACACACACACACACACACTGTCGTGACCTTGCTCTCCTGTCTCTCTCACACACACACACACACACACACACACATATCTGTGTGGGGGCTGGCCGTTAGCAACCAGTGTATCACCCATTCACTGGAAGCATGGCAGCCCAGAACACAAACACTAGTTTAGATTCTCTCACGCGGCGCCACGGAGTGAAAGTGGTGTCCGCAGTGAATGTGGAAGAATGCATATTAGCCGTCGGAAATATTGTTGGTCATGACTGTATTTTAGCGGCATCTAGGATGAATAATGCAATTGTGTTGTTTTTAAATTCTGTTGAGAAAGCAAACGAAGTAGTGGAGAGAGGTATAGTTATTAGCGGTTTGTTCACCCCGGTGATTCCCCTCTCTACCCCCGCTAAAAAAGTCACTTCGTCTAACGTCCCGCCGTTCATAAAAGACGAAATGCTGACAAAATAACTTTCGCGTTTCGGAAAGATAGTCAGCCCAGTGAAAAAGATGTTTCTTGGCAGTAAATCAGACTTGATCAAACATGTGGTATCTTTCAGGAGGTTCACTTACATGATCTTGAAAGATAACCGAGACGAACTCAACCTGAATTTGAAACTCAGAGTCGATGACTTTGATTATACTGTTTTCGTAAGTACGGATGTGATGAGGTGTTTTGGCTGTGGGAAAACGGGGCACATATTACGAGTTTGCCCAGATAACAACTGTACAAATAAACAAGACGTTTCAGGTGAAGCCTGTGACCAGTTCAGCACGGGTAATGTTTCTGATCCAGGGCCATCCACTAGCGAACAAACTGAAACACTTCCTCACTCACAGACTGAGGTGAATCAGGACAAGGCTGGGAATAATCAGGAGAATGATTTATCTATCCCTGTGCTTGAAAAAGGTGAGCCTAAGGCTGGCGACATGGATGTTTCACATGATAACATAGTGTCTGATTCACAGTCTCCTTCAGAGAGAGTCAACTTAAGTGATGATTTAATGATGTTTAGGGACATAGATCAGGCAGTTTTCAAACCCCGTTTAAAGAGGAAAAAGATTGATGAGGTCTCTGAATCAAAGCAAACTAGAAAAAAAGAAAATGAAAATGAGTTTGAAGTTGATAGAGATGATGGTAATGAGAGCGATGTCTCAGATTCTGGTGCTTCTAGTTGTTCTCAGACTGAATGGACATGTCTAGAGTATGATGCTGGTGAAATCAAGAAGTTTTTAAAGGTGTCAAAAAACGTGAGGGGAGTACAGGTTGCTGACTATTTTCCAGACATAAAACGTTTTGTGGAAAATACGAGGGCTTTCATGACTGAGGGATGTTTCACAAATAAGGAAGTCTATAGGTTGAAAAAGTTTGTGACCAAACTAAAAATTTAATGGTTAATGGCAGTACAAATGATTCTTTTTTTGGCTCTTTATGGCTGTTTTTTTCTTTATGGTTTTAGTCTATTTCTTCATACTTTTCAAATGGGTGACATTCGCATTGCATCCCTAAATGTGAATGGAGCAAGGGAATGTATAAAACGCACATTAATATATAACACTATGAATCAGAAACAACTTGATGTTTTACTTTTACAAGAAACACATAGCGACACAGCAAATGTGGATGAATGGACGAAAGAATTTAAAGGTCTCTCTTTTTTTAGTCACAAATCCTCACTTAGCGATGGTGTTGCTATTTTATTTTCCGATAGTTTTACTCCCTGCTCTACTGAGATGGAAGAGGTTGTGAAAGGAAGATTGTTAAAGGTTCGAGCCAAGGTTGAGAATCACACTTTTATTTTTATATGTGCATATGCTCCAACTTTACCAACAGAAAGAATGAGCTTTTTATACACCCTTTGTGAGACGCTGAACAAATGCAATGGTGAAGAGCAGTTATTTTTAGGTGGAGACTTTAATTGTGCAGAAAGTAGTTTGGATAGAAATCATGTAGAGCCACATTTACTTTCTCGCAAGCGACTTATTCAGATGATTGAAACAAATGACTTATGTGACGTATGGAGGAGTCTAAATGGGAATCTAAAGCAGTATACATGGGCACATGCTCGTGATAACAGGTTGTCTTTAGCACGTCTGGATAGATTCTACTGTTTTAAACACCATCTTAGTACTTTTAAAAATTGTTTCATAATTCCAGTTGGTTTTTCCGATCATAGTCTTGTTATATGTACAGTTACTTTACACTCTGTTAAGCCGAAAAGTGCATATTGGCACTTTAACAATAATTAATTAAGTGATGCAAATTTTAGATAAACCTTCAATTGTTTCTGGAAGAATTTTAGGAAAGAAAAAGATGATTTTCAGTCTTTACAAAAGTGGTGGGAGTTTGGCAAAATACAAACCAAACAATTATGTCAACAGTATACTCACAATGTCACAAAAGATATAATAAGATCCATGAAAGAATTAGAAGAGGAAATTCTTAAATTTCAAGAAACAGCACAGTTAAGTGGAAATCAGACACATATTGAATCCCTTTTTTTAAAGAAATCTGCTTTGTCTGACATACAAAGAATAAAGGCACAGGGGGCGCTAGTGCGATCACGTTTTAATGATATAGACCAGATGGACGTACCCTCAAAATTCTTCTTTAGTCTAGAAAAAAAGAACGGTCAGAAACGCTTTATACATTCTTTGTTTTCTGAGACCGGTTCTCTTGAATCAGACCCTATTGAAATTCGGAAAAGAGCAAACAGATTTTATGAAAAAATTTATAGTTGTGAGCACAGAGAAGATCAGGTTGTTGAACAGTGTTTTTATGAGGAGCTACCAAAGGTCTCTGAGGACTCTAATGCAGAACTCAAGAGAGCTATAAGCCTGGAAGAACTGCACGAAGCCCTCCAGAGTATGGAGAATGGCAAGGCCGAATCCCAGTTGAGTTCTGTAAAGCCTTTTGGCCTGTGATAGGGGAGGATCTGCTGGCGGTTCTCAGCGACAGTCTAGTCGGAGGACTTCTGCCACTGAGCTGTAGAAGGGCGGTCCTTACCCTGTTGCCAAAAAAAGGTGATGTGAGAGACATAAAAAACTGGCGACCTGTATCATTATTGTGCTATGACTATAAATTGCTCTCAAAAGTTCTAGCTACTAGACTAGGAAGGGTTTTGGAAGAGGTAATCCATTCTGGTCAGTCGTACTGCGTACCGGGAAGATCAATCTTTGATAATATTTATTTTATAAGAGACTTATTTGATGTGTCAAAAATATTGGGAATCGACATGGGTTTGATTTCTTTGGATCAAGAGAAAGCGTTTGATCGTGTAGAACACGATTACCTTTGGAAAACTTTGCAAGCATTTGGTTTTAGTTCTGATTTTATAGGTTATATTAAAATTCCTTATAATGACATTGAGAGTCTACTGAAAGTTAACGGTGGCTTATGTGCTCCTTTTAAAGTGTGTCGTGGTGTACGACAGGGGTGTTCTCTGTCAGGAATACTTTACACTTTGGCAATAGAACCACTTTTAAATAAGTTGAGAAGAGTTTTAGAAGGGGTATCTTTACAAGCCCGTAACAGCACTTTGTGTTTGTCAGCATACGCTGATGATGTGGTTATTATACTTAGTAAGCAAAGTGACGTGGATCTATTTTTAAAAACATTAAGAGAGTTTGAAACCATATCTTCAGCAAGAATTAATTGGGGTAAAAGCGAAGCAGTACTAATAGGAAAGTGGGAAAGAGGGGTACCAGTACTCCCAAGTGGATTAAGTTGGAGAAAAGATGGCTTAAGATATTTAGGAGTGTTTTTAGGAGATGAAACAACTGTTCAAAAAAATTGGGAGGAAACAGTTGAAAAAATTAAAGGTCGCCTATTGAAATGGAAATGGATTGTAAAGAGTTTATCATATAGAGGACGTACTCTGATTATTAATAATTTAGTGGCCTCTTCTCTTTGGCACCGACTGGCATGCATTGATCCACCTGTATCGATAATTGTTAAAATTCAGTCCCTTTTAGTAGACTTTTTTTGGGAAAAGATGCATTGGATACCTCATAATGTATTGTATTGACCAAAAGAAGACGGAGGACAAGGGCTTGTTCATCTGCAGAGCAGGACTGCAGCTTTCCGGCTACAGTTCATACAGCGTTTCCTCACTGGTCCAGAGACTTTAAGCTGGAGGCCGGTGGCCAGGACGATTCTAAAGACTGCTGAAGGACTATGTTTGGACAAGTCATTGTTCTTGTTAGATCCCGGAAAAATTAACACCTCCAGATTGCCACAGTTTTACAAGAATCTTTTTAAAGTCTGGGACCACTTTCAAATCAAAAGAACTGATTCTCCGTCATCATTGTTTTGGCTGTTGAAGGAACCTCTGATTTATGGATCACGGTTGGACATTCTAGGAGCGTGTGGGACAATATCAGCAGACTTTATTAAAGCTAAGATCACAACACTTGGGTGTTTAATTAAAGTGTCTGGTCCAAGCTTTGAAAAAGCTGAAGAGGTAGCTGTTTTATTGGGTGTTAAATCCACTAGAATTGTGGCACAAGTGTTAAAAAAACTGTACTCTGCCTTTACAACGGAAGAGAAAACAATGCTTCAAGTTTACTGTGAAGGGGAAGTTATCCCTAACGAGAGGGATCCGTTTCCGAACCTGTCTCTTTCACCAAATTTAGGTGAATATGCAGGGATTTTTCTAAAATCTGAAAAGTTGACAGATTTGTGTTAAAGCAATGGAAAAATGTTTTACAAAGATTGTGTAAAATCTTTTAACAAAAAAGAGTTACACGAAAGAGTTGACACACCATGGCGTACTGTTCTTAAGATGAGTGACAATGTCAGACCAGAGTGGAGAGCATTGTACAAGCCACCGTTAGCTAAAAGAGATGGAGATTTACAATGGCGAATTTTACACGGCATTATTGCCGTTAATGCTTTTATTTCTGTTTTAAATCCGGATGTTGGCAAAGAATGTCCTTTTTGTTTCCAGAGAGAAACAGTTTTTCACACCTTTCTGTACTGTTCAAGACTAAAACCTTTATTTGATAGTTTGCAGAATCTTTTTAGTTGTTTTAATGAGAAGTTTTCTGTACAAACTTTTATTTTAGGTTTTAAAATATGTTCAAAGGCGAAAGCATGAGTGTCATTTGTTGAATTTTATTTTGGGTAAAGCCAAAATGGCGATTTATATCAGTAGAAGAGATAAAATTGAGCAAAAAAGTTAATACAATGTTGAAAGGGTATTTGCAGCAATGATCAAATCAAGGATTGTAATTGATTTTCGTTTTTACAAAGCAATGGATTCTTTAAATGTTTTTGAAGGAATATGGTGTCACAGAGGAGCATTGTGTTCTGTCATTGAGAATCAACTTCATTTTGCACTCCACTAAAAAAAAAAAAAAAAAAATTGTAACAGGATTTACATTGTTTTTATTTGAATATTTTTGATAAATAAAGATGATTGAAAAATCAAAATCTCTCTCTCTCTCTGTCTCTCTCTCTCTCTCTCTCTCTCTCTCTCTATCTGTGTCTCTCTGTGTCTCTCTCTCTCTCTCTCTCTCTCTCTCTGTGTCTCTCTCTGTCTCTCTCTGTGTCTCTCTCTCTCTCTCTCTCTCTCTCTCTCTCTCTCTCTCTCTCTCTCTCTCTCTCTCTCTCTCTGTGTCTCTCTGTGTCTCTCTCTGTCTCTCTCTGTCTCTCTCTCTTTCTCTCTCTCTCTCTCTCTCTCTCTCTCTCTCTCTCTCTCTGTGTGTCTCTCTCTGTCTCTCTCTCTCTCTCTCTCTCTCTCTCGCTCTCTCTCTCTCTCTCTCTCTCTCTCTCTCTCTCTGTGTCTCTCTGTGTCTCTCTCTCTCTCTCTCTCTCTCTCTCTCTGTGTCTCTCTCTGTCTCTCTCTCTCTCTCTCTCTCTCGGTCTTGTTCTCTGTAGGGTTGAGACAGCGTGCACTAAACTGGTTCAGGCGGCTCAGATGCTGAAGGCCGACCCGTATTCAGTCCAAGCCAGAGATTATCTGATCGACGGTTCGCGAGGGATCCTATCAGGAACCTCTGACCTGCTTCTGACCTTCGACGAGGCCGAGGTGTGATGTGTTTAAAACGATTTAATGCCTTCATCGCTGTGCGTCTGAGCTCGTGCTGACAGAACATCTGCTCTTCTCGCTGATCTCAGGTTCGTAAGATCATCCGCGTGTGTAAAGGGATTCTGGAGTATCTGACCGTGGCTGAGGTGGTGGAGTCCATGGAGGACCTGGTCACTTACACCAAGAACCTGGGACCAGGTATCTTAATCCTGAAACAACATGAGTCGTGTTTTATATGCAGTTATGTGGAGCAGGATTTGGACCAATAAGATTTCCCTGTGGGCGGGGCTTCACACTGTGATGATTATGTGGCTGATTAGGACAAAACAGATCAATTTGGACGTTTTGAGTTATCGCCTTATGCATGTTATGTTGCTTTTTGATCATTTTTTTTGTACTTCTGTAATTGTTACTTCTTACGTTATTTCCTGTTTGTTTGTTATCTGTTTCTGATTTGTGAAGTGCATTATAGATGAATACTTTCCAGATTGTAAAGATAAAAAATTATAAAACAAGTTAATAATCGTAACAATATTTACAATAAATTATTTAAATACTTCTAGGAAATATAAATAAGCTACTGTTAAAATATTGAGCGCTTTTAAAATGTGCTTTAATTTTTTAAAGTGCATTATAGATTAATACTTTCCAGATTGTTATGTTATTTTATTTGGGCAAAAAACTAATAAAAATAAATGGTAAATAATATTTAAAATATTTGAAATAAAATAATAAAATATTTCTAGGAAATATAAATAAGCTACTGTTAAAATGTTGAGTGCTGTTAAAATGTGCTTTAATTTTTAAATTGCTTAAATTCATATTTATTTATTTATTTTTTATTTATTAATACTTTCCAGAATTTATTTATATATATATATATATATATATATATATATATATATATATTTATATTTAAAAGGTAAGTGATATTTAAAATATTTGCAATAAATATTAAAATATTTCTTGGAAATATAAATATACCATTTAAAGTGTTTTTTTTTAAAAGAAATTAATACTTTTATTAATCAAGGATACATTAAATTGATGAAAAGTGACAGTAAAGACATTTATAATGTTACAAAGGCTTCCTGTTACTTTTTAAACTTTCTATTTAACAAATTATCTCCAATTATTGCTTAACACTTCGTGTTGCATTTGATTTTTTGGGGTGTTTTGCTTCTATAAATGTCTGTAATTTTGCTGCTTATATTTTTTACTAGATTTGCTCATCATCTCTTATTCTGTTGCTCATTTATTTTGTGTTCACGTTTATTTTGGGCTTTTTAAAAGTGATCTTGAGTGGTGCTTCATTTGGACTAGACGGGTCAGTCAGTCCCTGTTTAGCAGATAAAGCATCACACATCTGACCGTGTTTGTGTTCACAGGCATGACGAAGATGGCCAAGATGATTGACGAGCGGCAGCAGGAATTAACTCATCAGGAGCACAGAGTCATGCTGGTCAACTCCATGAACACCGTCAAAGAGCTGCTGCCCGTCCTCATCTCAGGTCTGATCTGACCCCTGACCTCTGACCTCTTACATCCAGAGATATTCATACGTTTATTCATCAATGATGCATTAAATTGCTCTAGATGTTTTCTATTTGAAACCAATTCTGCTCTTTTGAGCTGTGAATCCTGAAAAATAAAATGCATCCGCAAAAATATGAAGCAGCACGAAATGTTTCTAAATCATCATATTTTCATGATTTCTGAAGATCATGTGACACTGAAGACTGGAGGAAAGATGATGAAAATACAGCGGAGCATCACAGAAATAAATTACACTTTAACACAGATTCACACAGAAAACAGCTGTTTTACATTGTAATAATATTTCACAATTTTTACTGTATTTGTGATCAAATAAATGCATCCTTGATGAGCAGAACATATCTGTTGGTGTCTCACGCAGGCATCAAGATCTTCGTGACGACCCGGACGTCTCAGGGGAAAGGTGTGGAGGAGGCCCTGAAGAACAGGAACTTCACCGTGGAGAAGATGAGCAGAGAAATCAATGAAATCATCCGCGTGCTGCAGCTCACGTCCTGGGACGAGGACGCCTGGGCCAGTAAGGTGTGTGAGAGGGCAAAGGTCACGTGTCTTCATGTGCATGCAGGATAAACCCACCTCACAAACACACAAGACGCAGTTTACTGTCCGCTCACACGCATGCACGAGGCTGTGACCTTATATTCTTTATCACACATATTATACATCATGCATGCATATGCATTCTAGTGTTGGTTTGAACATGAAAAATATATTGCAAAAGTGTGTTTAAATCTAGATTTGAAGGGTGGTGTTTGCAAATACAGGTGTTTGTGTGTTGAGTTGGTTTGAGGTTTTTAGGTTGTGAAGTAAATCCTGAGGTTTGGCTGGGATAGACATGAGCACACTGACAAGTTCTTCCAGATCACTTTTGGACTAAAGATACATTAGAGCTGAAGATTGTTGCCTCAAACGTTTCTTGCTTTGTTAACTTGTACGAGTAAAAATGATGCGGTTGAAGGAACCTGGTTTCTCTAGAGCTGCATGCTATTCATTAATGCATGCATGGAAACATCAGCATATCAAACATCACAAATGCATTCCACGAAAAAATAAAATTCGAAGAAAGAATATATGTCTTAAAGAAATGGAAGAATTTTTTCGGACTGTTAAGATTTTATGCATTGTGACAGTAATCACTATGACAATTATGCAGATTTTCATTACTGTTATGAGGTAAAAAAATATGATTCAGTTATTTAAATTGAATTGGAGAGTATTTTTTTACTATAATTAGTGTGGACATTTTACTATTTTTTTGAGTATTTGTAAAATATATTTATTTTTATATAGTTTTATAGTAAAGTGATTTTTTTATTATTAAAATAAAATGTTTTATTCTCATTACACAAAATGCAGGGGGAAATAATGTAAATGTGAGTATATTAAATATATTTTATATAAAAAAATTACAAATTAATAAAAAGATGTTATGCATTGTAACAATTAATCATGACAATTACGCAGTTTTACCCCCATTTTTCATTACTCTTATGTGGGGAAAAAAAAAAATTTTAGTTTTCGTTTTTTGTAATTATGATATATTATCATTTTTATATAATCATTTACGGTAAAGGGATTTTTTTTACATTAAAATAAAGGGTCATTTATATTTTCATTACACAATATGCACATGTGAATATAATAATTATATTTTATATAAATATTTAAATTGTCAAGCCTAAAATCTTAACAGTTTCTTGATAAAAATATTCTAATATTTTCAGATATTTTTTGCTCCTAATTTTGGGGATGAAATCTGGAGGTTTTGGGAGATGAGGTCATGTGCTCGAGGTCGAAGGTTAAATCTGTCAGATGTGGCTTTAGTGAGAACGGAGCTTGTGTTTGTGTATCATCAGTGTTTCTCTCCGTGCATCTTTTCACTGGTTCTTGTTCACATGTGTGCTCTGTTTCTCCTCTCTGGGTTTGTGTTCCTTGCTGTAGAAGGTAAGGATCTGTGCGCATGCGCGCTCTCTCTCTCTCTCTCTCTCTCTCTCTCTCTCTCTCTCTCTCTCTCTGTCTCTCTCTCTCTCTCTGTCTCTCTCTCTCTCTGTCTCTCTCTCTGTCTCTCTCTCTCTCTCTCTCTCTCTCTGTCTCTCTCTCTGTCTCTGTCTCTGTCTCTCTCTCTCTCTCTCTCTCTGTCTCTCTCTCTCTCTGTCTCTCTCTCTCTCTGTCTCTCTCTCTCTCTGTCTCTCTCTCTCTCTGTCTCTCTCTCTCTCTCTCTCTCTCTGTCTCTGTCTCTGTCTCTCTCTCTCTCTCTCTGTCTCTCTCTCTGTCTCTCTCTCTGTCTCTCTCTCTCTCTCTCTCTCTCTCTCTCTCTCTCTCTCTCTCTCTCTCTCTCTCGAGGTTTGGAGTGAAGTGTGTGATGCTAACAGTTTGATTGGACCATTTAAATCAGTTCAAGTCAAGTTTATTTGTTTAGCTCTCTTCACCATACAAGGCAGCTTTACAGATAAGTTTCTGCCAGAGGTGGAAACTAACGAATTACATTTACTCGCGTTACTGTAATTGAGTAGCTTTTTTGTGTACTAATACTTTTTAAAGTAATTTTTAAAATCTGTAATTTTACTTTTACTTAAGTATATTTTGTTTAAAGTATTGTACTTCGCTACATTTTAAAACACATTAATTACTGAGTAAAAAAAAAATAAATAAAAAAAATAAATCGCTCCCTGGAAACTACGTCAGTAAATAATGGGCAGGAGGGCAAACTGGCGCTAAAATCACAAGAAAGATGCAGACGGTCAAAACAGGCGTTAGTGGTGCAGACACCGCTGAAAACGAAACCCCGTCATATTCTGAAGTTGAACTCGAAGGAAATGAAGTGAACCCCTGGCCATATGTATGCTCTATTATGCAGTGTAAGCTGTACTTGCCTAGGAAGACCAAACTAGCAGCTTATAAAATCTCGACAAGACATCAACCCTTCGCAAGAAGAGGTAAGCTAAATAATTGCATCGTTGCATTGGTGGTTAAAATGAAGCTTTGACATTTTAGCAAGAGTTTTGCACAAATTAGCCAAAAAGACAGTGGTGAGGAGTGTGCTATATATATCATCTGCGATACTATCATGTTTTTTGTTTTAATGATGTGCGCGCGCATTTATAGTGCGTTCTTTCACTGTGTGATTCAGTCTCCTAAAATGCATTTAGAATGATCACAAAGTTTAAGATATAGGGGCAGAAAATTCACATATTTATATAATTTCATATATTAAATCAAAATCACACAAAGAATGCCGTCTTTTCCACCAAAAATCATCATGAATATATACATACATATATATATAACAGTTCAGTAAACAAGTTAAATAAGAGACTTGCGTTCAGACACCATATTGCCTTTTTTTTTTAGCTCTATTTCTACAACAGAAAATAATTCCAAACACAGCCACCCCTTATGAAAGGAAAATATATTTACCAATATAATATATCTTAAAATATATTGTAATATATTAATTTCCCTTTTTATTTTCTAAAATATTATATATTTGAATACATTTAATAATATATTGATGATACATATATTACATAATATATTGCAAAATATACAAATGATTGCCGCTTTCAATATATTGCAATATATTGGAAAAAATAAATATATATAAGAATATATGCCTAATATATTACATGATATTTTCCAATATACTGCAATATATTTTTGTTTCATAAGGGACCAAAGCACAGTTTTGCGTCTCTGAGCAACGTGACAGTGTTTCGTTCCTGAATGAATCAACCGTTTAAATGATTCGGTTCAATCGCAATGACTCACTTATTAACAGTGACTTGCTGACACATACTGGCCATTTTAATTTTACATTAAAAGTATCTTTTGATTTTTTTTTAATTAATTTCTTATCATTTCAAATGAGTATTCAACATTTTATGTCTTGTATATCAAAACATTATTCATGCATTTGTAACTGCAGGTTAAATTATTTCTTGTCCTGCACTAAACAGTGTAATACATCTAAATGCCACTTCCAATGAATCTTCTGCATTTCCTCTGCATTAAAAGATGAGTTTGTTGATACTGATTTGCCTGGTAACAGCCCAAATTTTTTATTATTCTAAATAACTGATTCCTTTAATTAAAAACAACTAGTTTGAGATTAATAGGCCTATCCCAGGGGTGTCAGACTCAGTTCCTGGAGGGCCATAGCCCTGCAGAGTTTAGTTCTAACCCTGCTCCAGCACACATATTATGCGCTGAGTCCCAATTCTACTAGAATTAGAAACTAGAATTAGTACGTCCCAAATCGTAGTATGTTGAAAAGAGTATTCCAAAGATACCCGGATGGTCTACTATTTCCGGTTAGAATTCGATGTGCAGATCAATGCACACTCTAAGGGCTAATATTGCCCACAACCCATTGCGTGCGGGAGGGAGGAACTTTGCGATGGCTTTGTTACACACACTGCACATGAACGTCAGAATCAGCTGCCTCACAAACGACCTGCGTTTGGTTCTACGACGACGACGCCCTGCTTCTTCACCCCTCAACTTGGTAGAGGAACACATTATAAAATGTATTGTGAAAAAAAACGATGAGAAAAAAAGATGGGAATAGTAAATAAAATTTTATTGGACATACAAGAATGAATGAAACAACAGTTGTGGTGTGCGTAACTAGGCAACCATGTTGTCGTTCACGTTGCATGACGTCATCGAAGTATGTCCCAGAACGTGCATACTCTTTTGCTACACACTCAAAAGTATGTACTTTTTCCTCACAAAAAAAGTACATACTTTTAGGTCTTAGTATAAGTAGGCGAATTGGGACTCAGCAATGTAGTTTTCAAATAAACCTAAATGATTAGATTAGCTGGATCAGGTGTGTTTAATTAGGGTTAAAGGTTAAATCTAAACTGTGCAGGACTGTGGCCCTCCAGGAACTGAGTTTGACACCCCTTGGCCTGTCCCATTTTTGACTCCCTCCCACTGTTAAAATGTAACTAAGTAATTTTTACTCTGAGTAAATTTTAAATGAGCTACTTTTTACTTTTACTTGAGTTGATTTTTAGACTGGTACTTTTACTTGTACTTAAGTAAAATTTCATTAATGTAATGGTACTTTTACTTGAGTAGAATATTTTTGTACTCTTTCCACCTCTGGTTTCTGCATTATATTTAGCTTGACTCTGTCACGATCTCGCGTGTTTTGCTTTTTATTTAATAATCGCCATCACAGAAATGTAAAAGTTTCCTTTTCCAGCATCAAGCCATCTAAAAAAAAATGAAAAGAACTAATAAAATAATGAGTATTTAGGAATGCAGTTACTTAGAAATTATTTTTTTGTTCAATATAGTAGTTAAATTATTTTGTTATAGGTGATAACCAATATGGAGGTTGTTTATGCTCACCGAGAAAAACTGTAAAATAGTGAAATATTATTACAATGTGTTAAAGTGTAATTTATTTCTGTGATGCTCCGCTGTATTTTCAGCATCATTCCTCCAGTCTTCAGTGTCACATGATCTTCAGAAATCATGAAGATATGATGATTTATAAAAATAATTATATATAATTAAAAATATATATAATTTATTAACAAAATTATATGCTTTTTAATAAACATTTAAATATATAAGATGCAGCAAAAATAATAACTTTTAAATGCGCATTTAAGAAAAAAATCATATAAATTGAGGATTTAATGCTGGAGAAGGAAGCAGAGGTTTGTCACGGCTCACGGATGGCTTCATGTTTAACATGTGTCTCCCGCTGGAATGTGTGTGTGTGCGTGTTTAATCTGGTATTGCTCTGAGATCGTGTGTGTGTGTGTGTGTGTGTGTGAATGCAGGCTCTCATCACTGAACTGTAATATATATAATATGTGTGAATAACCTGAGCTGGTCATTTCCTGTCTTCACTCCTCCTCCTCCACATCATTTCCTGTCTTCTCTTTGCACCTGTTTAAAAGCTTCTTGAACCAGTCTAAGCTGGCCCTCTCAGCCCACAACCCCTTTAAAAGGCCAGAAAACCACCTTAGACTGGCTTAAGACTGGCTTCCAAACTAATAAATGAGCCTAGACACAGACGACACATAGTCCAGGTTTGAGAAGAGCCTAAGACAGTGGGTTTGACCGATGAGAGGAACTGTGAGGTGTGTGGGTTCGAGTCTGACACTGCAGAAGTGTTAAACAGCTCGACTCGGAGGAAGATCTGCTTCAACAGAAGCTTCAGTATCACTTTCATTATGTATTCACTTGCATTGATTAAAATATAATGATATAAATAATATATCAATATTTCTATTATTTTTTAAATTTCTAGTAGATTTATAATGTATATGTATAATGCATAAAAATATAAGTCACTGGTCAACTTCCATCATCTTCGCACTATGGAGAAGAAAAGCACACAGTTATCCAATCTTGAGCTAAATTGACATAATTACCTGAACTGTGATCTGACTGAAGTCAAATGATCAAAAAACAGCTATGAAATGTGACATCAGAATTAAAAA